>NC_057925.1:9450795-9752375 GCF_018873765.1 Telopea speciosissima | reverse complement strand
GGAGTATCATACATTCAAAAATTTGGGTACGCATATAATACATGTATTATACGCGTATTTACTAACTAAGTCACCACGTGTTGCCTTGGAGATGTGAAATAATTAAAAAAATTAAAAACAACGTGGTAGTGAAAGTTTCGTACATGGGTGTCGTTTATAGAGAGAGAGAGAGAGAGAGAGAGAGAGTTCCTAGTGGTTATTCGAATCCTGGTCAACTCGGTTACACTCGCAAGTTTTTGGCCACATCATGGATGAGCCATAGCCCTTGATTATCAAGCGATTCGGACCTAGTTCTGTGGCAGAGATTGAACTAACATCTGCATATCCGTGCACACGCACCATATAATATCAAAGCCCCAAAGGCAAAGCTTTAATTGAGGTGCCACCTCTTAGACGAGCCCCTCTTTTCTCCCCGAAACTTGGGCTTTGCCCGTTTCACGAAATCTCTCTCTCTCTGCTCTACTCTGCATCTTCTGCTTTGTTTGTTTCTCTTCTAGGGAAGCTTCTTCAGTGCTTTAATGGCGGATTCCTGAAACGTAAATTAACTGCTCTGAGACCAAAAGAGTCTATATAACACTGGCTATGGATTGCTTTACAAGCCTTCTTTGCGCCGAAGATTATAGACTCATCGATGTTGACGACGAAGTCGAAGAAGAATGCCAGATTGATCCTCAACAGAAGCCGCAGCAGCTGTTCATGGGTGATTCTTGTGCCGATTATGCGATTGTTTCAAAGCTTCTTGAGAAAGAACGAGAAATGGTTCCTAGAGACGATTATTTGGCGAGGCTTCAATCCGGAGGCCTCGATGTCTCCGCTCGTAACGACTCGGTTGATTGGATTTACAAGGTGGGGTTTTTGATTTATCAGTCCTGACATTCTCTGTTTAGTTTGTTTTTCCCTTTAGTTTCGTGGATCAAGTTTTTCAATGCGAGTTCTATTGTGATTTCTGTGAAGGTTTATCGCCATTATAGCTTCGAACCATTGACTGCCTGTTTAGCCGTCAATTACTTGGATCGGTTCTTATCGGAGTATGAACTTCCTGTAAGTTATTATGAAATCTGAACTCAAGCGATGAGGAGCTTTTATTTCCTTATCTTCTTCGCAGAGGGATAATTTGTTTTTTGGTCCAATTTCTAGCGTGGGAGTAGCGATTGTAACAATACGGAGCCATGGAAGTACCAGCTGTTGTCTTTGTCTTGCTTGTCTGTTGCAGCAAAAATGGAAGAAACCAGTGTTCCAATGTCTGTAGATTTGCAGGTAAATCGATTAACGGGAACTGCAAAGAAAGAAACCATCGTGAAACTTCTGTTTACTTTACTGTATTATGTTGATTTTCAGTCCTGCAATGGGGCTTTAGAGTTTTTAATACTTGCAGGTGATTGAAGGAAACCTGATCTTCGAACCGAAAACGATTCAGAGAATGGAGCTTCTCCTACTATCAGTACTGAAGTGGAGGACTAATGCAGTTACCCCTCTCTCGTTCATCGACTATTTCTTGCAGAGATTGACAAACCCAGAAAACCCAGACCCCAAATCCGTGGTTTATCGATCGGTCGAGCTAATTCTAATTACGGCGAAAGGTATCTCTATCTATCTGTAAAGTCAACTTGAAATCTAAAAAGGAGAAAAAATCGACATTTTATAGATTTTGATCGGTTGTTGCTGTTGGGCAGGCGTCGAATTCCTTGAATTTCGGTCATCAGAGATCGCATTAGCTGTCGCAATCTCCATAGCTGGAGAAACCCAAATCATCGATTTGAACAACGCCACTGACTCTTGTTCTTCCTCTGACTTAAACCAGGTAACAAAACAAACGAAACCCAAAACCCAAAAACCCAAATTCTTTTGTTGCTTTGATTAAGCTTTACAGTTTTTAATGGGTTTGCTTCTGCAACACAGGAGAGAGTATTAAAGTGTTATGAGCTAGTTCAAGAGGTCATGAATTCGAGAACAACTAGTCCACCATTAAGCCCAAATGGAGTACTTGATGCAGCAACACTTATGAGCTACGATAGCAGCAGCAACAGTAGCAGTAGCAGTAAGTAATGGAAGAACGGGTGGTGGGATTCCAGGTGAATCAACTGTAAATGTTTCAGCTCCGGAGAGAAGCAGATTGAATCTGTTAATGGCGTAAGTATAGTACAGTAGAAGGAGGAAGACTTTGACTCTTGAGACTTTGAAGAGATTTCTTAAGAAAGAGAACAAAAAGGGGGAGAATTAGAGAAAGGAAAGAAAAACTCATAAAAAGGATAGAGAGACAAGGAGAGATGGGAAAAAGGTTTGAACTTTGGTATGCTTGGCTGGTGCCCATCTCCTTCTCTTCCTTTTTTTTATTTTTATTTTTTGGATATTAATTAAGCTTAAACCCTTACTTATAGATAAACCAAAAATTATGAAAAATATTAAATTACTTATATATCGATTGAGGGTAATATCGTCATTGCAAAATAACACATGGGTTTCTTGTATAATTGCATGTTTACTTTGTGTACGTAGGAACTAGAGAGACAGAGAGAGAGAGGCGCGTGTTGGGCAGCCGACCCATCTGACTCGCCGACCGTGTCAGAACTGGGAGAGAGAGAGAGAGAGATGAGTTGGGTAGCTAACACACGCATTGGTGAACAGTGCGCACCCTTGAAACTCCCAACCTTTCAAAGGGTATAAAGCAAGCACAACGGTCAAAGACCCACTCGTCACAAAGACAGTTTTCTTAGAGAGAGAGAGAAGTGGAGAGTTTCCCAAAAAGAATTTGAAATGATGATTTGGGATTTTTGTCATTTTCCGGGCTTTTTATCATTGAAATCCATTTTTGGAAGCCAGCCCAACCCGACCCATAATCATTCCTTCCTCTTTCTTTTTCACTTCTTCCAAACCCACCATCTGTCTCTCTCTCTCTCTCTTCAATAAGAGTGGAAGGGCACAGTTAATCATAAACAGGTAAAACTAATGAATGAGTAAATGAGAGGTTAAGAAAAAAGTGGGGTGGTGGGGTGATTAAGGGGTAATAGACAGCTAGCTTTATGGGTCCCACACTAAAATTTCATGTGGCTGCGATGGTTGCTAATGTTCAAGGCTATCACTATCATTGGATTTCCATCTGAAGATAAGTTGACTTAATTTTGCAATTTTATTGGTTGATAGATCTGAATAGATGGATTTCACTTTTGTGAGTGGGCCCTTTTGGAATCATGATACAAATATGTATGTATATATATATTTTTTATCAACCTTAATCATGCTTGTGCGTTAAATACTACAAGGTTGTCTTGTTCTTAACCTAGTGTACGGTACACCTTAGCCCCACATGCTTTTATATATTTTATAGGGAAGTATTTTCTGTGGAGGAGTGTAGCCTCAGTACGTGCATGAGGACCAATAAGAGCATGCAGAAGCATAGGCGGGCAGTCATTTCCATATTTCATGGATGTGAGGTGGCTATTTCCCCCCATTTCTGTGTTTCGGTGTGGGCGGTACACTCCCCCTCAAGAAACATTTCTCCCTATTCGTTTTGGGAAAAAAGAACGCTAGTTAACTAGTTGCATAGTTCTTGTGCTCACACATAGGATCGTGTGAAAAAACTGTTCAACCCCTAGTGGACTAAAATATCCCATTTAGTCAAATGCTTTTGCATTGTTTTAGTGCAGCCCTATGTCTAGGCATAGGGGCTGTGCATCACACGTGATCAGGTAGTGTTCTCTTTTCCGTTAACGGAAGAAGAACGTTACCTGATCACGTGTGGTGCACGACCCTTGCGCCTAGACATAGGATCACGTGAAATGATTGTTGTGCCCCTCATGGAGAGTTAGAAATCTTGAGGGTGGGGTGGTTATTTCGTGTAGCCTTGTGTCTAGGCACAGCCGCACAGGTCCAGGTAGGGTTCTCTTTCTCTTGGGAGAAAGAACGCTACATGATCATGCCCGGTGCACGGCCCCTGTGTCTGGGCACAGTGCTACGTGAAATGACCGTCGTGCTCTCATGGAAAGGTGGAAATCCCGAGGACGTGGCAGTCATTGTGTAGCCTTGTGTCTTGGTGCAAGGGCTGCGTGGGCCTTGCACTAGACATAGGGCCATGCAAAATGACCACCGTGCCCCCATAGAAAGGTGGAAAATCTTGAGGGTATGGCAGTCATTTCACCCAGCCCTGTGTCATAGTTAATTAACCCAAGTTAAAGAGCCCCGTTCCCACGGTAAACCCATGTTGTGATCTCTTTTTTCTTTTTTTGGTTTCACCTCTCTTATTCAACTGTGTTGGATAAGTGGCAAGGGTTCCAACTCCAATTCTACTAGAATTCGTCATAATCAACCTGAAACATTTAGAACTCCAATATTGATCGATCAATTCGATAGACTTAATTTTTCAATACTTTGTTTTGTCACATAGAAAACTCTCTTTGAACTGAGACTTGTAAGCAAAAGACATAGAGCCAATTTGTCCATAAAATTTGCTCATCTGACTTTACCATGTGATTGAAAATGTTGTTCATCCAAAAAAAATTCAAACTGTAAAACTAAAAAGTGATTAATAACCTTAAAAAATGTCAGTATCTATATCTCTAGTTCTTACATTCTTTATGCAAATTAAATAAAAGGAGAGAATGTCTAATGTACTATCTGTACATTAATATACAGTTATAGATGCTCAACTTCCATCTTTTCTTAACATTGATGACCTGAGGTTGGATGGATATATTATACCATGGATGGGGCTCTTCTGGAGCGCGACACCATGGACGACCTGCAGCACCGAGTACGCAGCCCAACACACCACCCATGTGTTGGGCTGCATGCCCGAGCACTGCAGGCCATCGGATCTGCACTACACACCGTGTTGCACTACAGAGGATCCAGATCCATTATACCATCCATTTGAGTTTAAAACCAGGAATTCAATAAATCATATATTGTTCATAAAGAACATTCTTATTGGAGCCTTCATTTCTAAGGTATCTGATTTTCTGATGTTTTTAGTTCTTTAAACTATTAAATAGACTGCATTTTTTCTTAATGATTATTTGATGGGAAAAAAAATAAAAAAAGATTGTCACGATGCTAGTGTGCAAATCCTTGTGCACCCCCTCACATTCCACTATTGACCTCATATTCTCTCTCCTCATTAAATCACACCACCTACTGGACAATTCGATTTCCCACCCTCTCGTTGGTGGGAAACTGAACTTTGATGTTGTAGAAAACCTTGCCCTTATTTGATAAATACACCACCAGGTACTAGGCCCCGGTCCATACTATAGTCCTACATAAAAAAAGACCTATATACCTAGACACCTTATAATTGGATAATAAACGATAGGAGTGGGTTATATGAGCAAATGGCATGGAGAGTGCATCAATGAGGAGCAACAAAACAATTTTCTACATAAGGGGTAGAAAGGTTATTTCATGTGGAGACAGAGAGAGAGAGATTACCAATGTAGTACTGTACCTTTAGCTAGTTCAAAGACCTGTTTTTTTTGTTTTTTTGAACAGGAGGTATCTGGCCTTCGGTCAACTAAATCCCCAAGGGTTCGTGTATGGCCCCACAACACCACGAACCGTGAGCTACTGGGGTCCCCATGTTCACTAGGGTGTTTCTTCTTAGGCAGGTGGACCCAAGGGGGGAGGCGGAATTGAACTTAGGACCTTCAGCTTCCTTAGGCTTCGTCCCTTGCCAACTGCGCTGCCCCTTGGGGTTCAAAAACCCTTTTTTCATAATAAAGGATAGGAGATAGAACGCCACCCGGTTGCGCAGCGCATGACGCCCCTGCGCCTAGACACATGGACACATGAAATGACCACCACACCCCTAGGAACCCGAGAAATGACTAGGGTTGTGCGATGGGGTGACGTTCTTTATCCCATAAGGCCTCGTTTGTTTAGAGGGGACTTAGGTGAGGTGGGAAAATGCTGACTTGGCACTTCAAAATCCCACCCCAACCGTATTTGGTTAATTTGAGGTGGTGAACTTACAAAAATTTAAGGGACATCATTAATTGCTTTATCTGCTGGTGTGACACTTCAAAATCCCACCCGTTTGTTATCATGGGAATTTTTTTTCTTTTTGTTTGCATGGGTATAAAGCGCACCACAACCCACCATCTAACCTAAGCAGTTTTTTTTTTTTTTTTTTTGGGAATAGTTATTTTACCTCAACATTTTCACTCCAACAAAATCCCACCAATATGTAGATCCCATCTTCCCAACAATCCCACCCAACCTTTCCCTTTAAACAAACGGGGCCTAAGGATTTACTTGTTCTAAAGACTTTTGAATCGGACCCACATCTTTAATTTTTCCAATGTTTCAGGAAAAACTGTGTATAAATGCTAAAAAGTAGAGAAAGTGATTTTTAAGACAAGAAAATCTTACACATCTTAAAGAAATTTTCTTTTTGATAGTTTCTTAAGGAGATAAGCATGTTTCTTGTCTCCATATATATAGATAAGAAATGTAAATTCAAGGTTAGTAAAACATACAAACTTATAAGATTCAACTTAAGGAGAGATAAGGCAAAAGTAAGGTTAATATGACACACAAACTAAGATTTAACGAAGAGCAACCATACTATACTAAGGTTATATTTTATGGTGTACGAATGGATTGATTCTTGGGCTGTCATAACTTGCAAAATAATTAGTTTTAAAGTGGAATCAGCACTAAGAACCATGCAGTAACTCCAGTCATACCATGACAATATGTGCAAAGAAAGGTAATACGAAATTTTGAATTCAACCTAATCACTGCATTATGCTTCTCATGGTGGATCTAATGAGTCTTTTCTTAAAATTTAAGGATGGATCTGATATGCATAAAAACAATCCACCGTTGGATGATCAACACATGGCATGAGACCCAGTCGATGTGGAAGATTAAGGTGAAAGTTATTGTAACCCATTAAGACTCGTGCTCTCTCATCGTTTCACTACCATAGTGACAAGGGGATTGTCCCTAAACTCCTAAAGCAACCTTTCTTTTCGGTTCCTACGAGGAATCGAGCTCCTCCACTACCTTTCCTATAAATAGAGAAATGGGGTACAAGATAAGGAGGACATAACTCTCAAACATTTATTACTGTCATAATTACCGATCGCTCAGTTCCTAACTCATATTACTGTTACTAGGAGTTTTGACTTAACCCTTGGAAAATCTCTTTCGGAGTCTGCTCCGACCTTCTCTTTTAGTCTTTGGTGTGCAAGTCTCCCCTTGAATTAGCTGACCAGATTTTAGCAACAATAGGATCTATGGTTGTTTTATTTGGTTTTAGGAGGAGCATGAGAAGCTACTAAATTTAAAAACTTGGATTGTATTGGATCAGACCGATTTTGATCTGGATCAAATTAGAAACGATTAGGATCCGTAAGAAATTGGCCAAAACAGGTCCTAACCCTAGAATCAGGATCGGCCGATCTGACTAATACGATTCCGATTCTTGAAACCTTGGAAGAAATACTGTAACATTGCACTCTCTTAATATCCCTGAAGATTTAATGCATGGGTAGATGATTGAGAGTCTTGGAATGGAGTTGCAGCTTAACAATTTTTCTGTGTGAGATTAATCTAATTATTTCATTTAATCTCTTTGCATTCCCAAATAGAGACAACAGTATCTTGTATATGGTATATAGTAACAATTTGAGTCCTGACCTTAGTTAGTAAGTTCGGGAACGGCAATTGAACGGGAACGGATACGTACAGCAATTAAACGGACTAGACAGTAATAATACTTTTCAAAAAATCCGGCTTCATAAAACGTATACGGTAATAATATGGTACGCGTTTAATACGGGTATAATACGGCATAGACGGCAATAATACTTTTAAAAAAACGGACATATATTCATTATATAACATGCATTCACCACCTAATAAACAAAATAATATCATGATTTTATTAACTAAAATAAACACAATAATATAATATGCTATATAACATCTCTAAGATTATCATTTAACATACCAAAATATCAATAATCTACAAGAAATGAATGTAGATTGTCTGAAAATGACATGAGCAAGTTGATTACCTTATCATTAAATCATTCTTCCAACATTACATTTCTTTCTATCTACAATGAGATAACCATATATTTTTAACCAGATGTGTTCTTGTGAAGGGGGATGAGTTCCCACTAATTAACCAACACAAGACAAGAGGGAGAGTTTCAGATATGGATCTCCACTGTACACATTAGCTACAAGAGACAGAAAAACAAGAATAAAATAGAATAGAGATTGAGCCGTTCTCGCCAATATCACACCAGATTCATTTGCTTCACTACCACCATCAAAGTTCAAAGACCAGAGAAACAAGAGGAGAGTACAAGACTTAAGTGCCGCTTTGTTGAACGGAGATGGCGAGGATGATTGGAGATGGAGGGCGGCTACTGTTGCCTGCTATGGTTGGATGTTCAACGCAAATCGAAAGGGACGAAAGGGAAAGTGAAATCGTTTCCCTAAATTCTAATCTTTTGGGTAATTTTTTTTTAAAAAAAAAAACATATAATATGCGTATTATATGAGTATAATACTCTATCGATTAAAAAATGCGTTTTTTTATAAAAATATGGGGACAAAAGTATTATACGTTTAAAAATACAGAAACGCATATAATACGCGTATGATACACAAATTTACTAACTAAGGTCATGACTCACAATGTCTCTTTGGAGAGCAATTAGTGAATGTTTGGAAAACTACATTAAAGGACTTCAAAAAAAAGTATGGGAGAGGGTTCCCGGCCTGTCAGGGTCGGGAAGGAGCTGGTGGTAGTGGTGTGGCGGCGGTGGTAGTGGCGACGAGGTGGTACTACTTGGTAATGGTGGTATAGTGGTGGTGAGATCATTAGGAGAAGAAGGATGGTATTTTAGTTTTAACATGAAATTACTGCTTTGCCCATCAAATTAATCATGTGTTCATCAAAGAACAAGAACAGAATCAAATTTCAATTTCAAAATTCATACAACTATTTCAGAATTTCTATTCTATTGATTTCTATTTCACTAAAATAATAAAAATAAAACGAAACGATTTTTGAAATAAAAATAATAACAAATCAGGTCAAGTCAAGTAAAAGAAACGGGAGAAGGGAATTCTCAAGACTACACAAAACCATACTTGAAAAGGCAAACACCAATGAGAAAGAGAGAAAGAGAGAAAGAGAGAGAGAGAGAGAGAGACAAAGATTAGTGTCATTTCATATGCATACTAAAAAAATGTGCACGATAATGACAATGATATATCACTTTTAATTTATTTTTGAAAACTCTTTATACCCCCATCTTAAAAACCTCTATTGAACAAGACAAATGGCAATTAAAAGATGGTGTCAAATTTCATACACCTATAACGAGAGCTCAATAGTTATGACTCGCAAAGGAATTTTAGAAAACAATGTTGTCGGTCAAACGCTTGGTGAGCCGGTTGGTTGGCTCTTCCAGTGATCAAAAGACCATGTTTTTAGAAAATTTCATCCCTCCAATCGACTACTTCTTCCTCAGCGAGTTAGAAGCATGCATGTAACATGCAAATAGGCTGGGAGTTGACACAAATGTAAGAATGTGCTAACATTTCATTTTAAAATCATTTAAAATTCACGATTCACCCACAAGATTAATTCAAATACCGATGAAATTAAAACGAAATAACTAAATATATTACAAATAGTAGGACATATCGTTTGTAGATGTCTTTTGAACTTAAATATATACTAGATCTGATAAGCCACACTACAGAGTACAAGTGAAGTCCGACTTCATAAACTTTTCCTTATTGATGTAGCTGATGAACTTATTAACCATATTCTACCAGTTGACCTTGTTCCTATTAATAATATGGGTCTTGGCCTTGTCTCCATCTCAGTGTTAGGGATCTTGAGAAAATTTGCTCGTAAAATTCTTATTATAGGCGGTCACTCTTCCTACCTTAACTTACTATGATAACCCATACTGTACACCACAGATAACACGCACCTCCACATGAAATGGATTTTCGATTGATTAAGAGTAAAACTCAACCTCTTAATTATGGTGAGTATTACCGTACTCGATTTCTAACCAGAATAAACAAATCATCTAGTGAAACTCAACCTCACATATGTTGGCTATTCGTCATATGACTTATGTCACAAGTCTTAAGTTCATTCCCATGTATGTATCATATATAAACTTCAGTGAGGCTTTGTGAATATATCACCAGATTCCTTTTTGACCTTACAAAATCAAGTTATTATTCTTTTATTTATATATTGTATCACAATCTTATTTCTTAAGCATACATGCATTTTCTTTCCATTATAAATTTTACTTTTTTGTCTTAATAATAAGAGTCTCACAAAACAATGTGGTGATAGCGATGACACTAATTTAAGACAAAATGAAATATCTACCACCAAATTCAATTGACCTCACAATAACGTTCCAAGTACCAATACAATAAGATTACCACTATTTCTATTGTACCCCAAAGACCTAAAAGAAAACTATAAAACATTTGCTTAAACTTTTGTTCATAATAATTGCCTCTATATCCTTTCAATTAATTGCTGTCAAGATTTCAACAAGCACATCTCTTTTCCTCCTCCACTTCCCTTCCCCTCCCCTCCCCAGTCCCCGAATCGTTATCCTCTTCTATTACAATACGGTGCTATACTGCATCGTGCGGTACTGCAGAGGCCATGTGGCATAGTGGGCCCCACATGGTGCACATGGCCTCTGTAGCCGTTGCACGATGCATTACAACACGTAATGCATCGTGCTGTAATAGGAGAGGATAAAAATTGCCAGTCCCCTCACCTAGGGGTGTAAATGAATAGCCAAAATTCGTTTTCGTATCCATGTCCGTAGGACCGTATCCATTTAGCACTATCCGAATCCGCCGGAAAGCTAATCAGATGCGGATGCGGATATAGCACTATCCGAGCCGAATCCGATCCATTTACAGCCCTAGGCCCCACCCATTAAAAAAAAAAAAAATTTTAAAAACCTAGAGAGAGACAAGGGTCATGCTGCTTCTTGATCCATCCTCTAGATAAAGTTAGTTATTTTCCTATTCTCTATAATTTTTATGATCTCTGAACAAGATACTAGTGCGGAGTGCAGACAAAAGATGGATCCCGAGATCCAACGGTTCTCATTAAAAATGACAATGTAATAATCGAATCCTTTCCGTCAGTTTACCAGGTGGATGTGCGATACAGCAATCTGCATAAGCCATAAGACCCTTGGCTTGAGCAACGGTCAATGGTTGCCTTATTCAAAAACCGGTTGTTAAGTTTTAACTGGAAACTGAAGTCGGATCAACAACCAAGCAGAAGGAAGACGAAAGTATCACCCGCGTACAGAAGCAGCAGAATCAGCGTGAGATGAGACGGCTCTCGAGGACGTTTCGTTCCCTTAAACGACACCTTCCGCAACCACTCAAATCGACCACTCCATCGTCTCCATCTTCGTCTTCCTCATCAAAGAAACCGCAGGCGAACCCAAGTCCAAGATCAAAATCATCTTCATGGTTCGTCTATCTTATCCTCTCCACCAATGCACCCATCAAGACTTACGTGGGCGCCACCAACAATTTCTCTCGCCGGTATAGCCTATCTCCCTTGAGTTTTAATATGGAGAAGAAATCGGAAAACTGAATTTTGGTGGAGTTAGGGGGTCAAATCATTTGCAATTTGGGCATAGACTCAATAAGGTTACGGTGATCCCCCTAAATCCAATTTCCTTCCTTTGTTCTTCATCTTAGTTTGAGCCCTTTCCGTTGATCCTTCGTTATGAGGCCCAATTTTTTTGGTGGATCGAAGCTTATGTTAACAAACCTACTTGGGTGTTTTAAGCTAAACTCTAATTATTTGGAATGGGGGAAAATCCAACTTATTAAAAACCGAATTCTTGGCAGATTTAGGGGCCAAACCATGCACCATTTCATTATCAGGTTACTTTGACCCTCAAAATATCCAATTTCCTTCATCTTTGTTGGAATACTTTCTATTGATTCTTCAATATGTGCCTCAAATTTTGGGTGGTTGAAGCCTCTAATAACAAGAATACAGATCTGAATATTAAGAGTTTCAACTTGTATGTCAGTTGACCTATTATTATGTCTTCTAATATATAGGGATAGAAATTTTCTCCCTTAAATTACCTATTCTTTTGGGTGGGCCTGTGTTCTTATGGTTGCAATATAAAATGCCAAATATTGAGATGCTGGCATAACATGGGACTGATTCTGTTAGGTGGGTAAGATGAGCATGATATTAAAAAAGAACAGTGTTAATGGAGATAATACAGTAAGTGAAGCCTATTAAGGAAATAAGGTAACTCTGACCGAAATTTGAGCCATGTGGATGCCGCTATGTGCATGAGAGGTGACGAGACAGAAATTCTTGTTTATTGAGGATTTGTTGCTCTTGTTATGGGATGGTTTCAGCTCAGAAACCTTGAAAATGATGTTTTAGGTGGTGACTGTTAGGAATTAGGATCCCACATCAGTTAGGAGTGGGATATCGTGTATTTGTATACCTGTGAGTCCCTCCACCTAATAGACTAGTCTTTTGGGTTGGAATTTGACAGTGCCAATGTAATGTTGTCATGTTGACAACCTGAAAGTGCCTGTGACTTCTTAAGGGTTGCTACTTCTAGCTTGCACCGAAAACATTACAGCATTTCATCTGACAGTTCCACTGTGGAATGGCTGTTTGGAATGATGCCAACTGGGCTTACATGGAGAAGCTAAGGGCATAAACTCCAAGAAGTCGTACTTTATTAGGATTAATGAAATTAATGTGCTTGTATTTCTTCATCAGAGGTGCAGGCATGCAGATAAGGAGAACAAATTTGTCCCATATCGTTCTTTTCCTTCTATAGATAGGGGTCCCGCCTGTAAGAACTCCCAATAATACGACTTCATTTCCATGCTCATTATCCAATTTCAATGCGCTATCACTACCTCAATGCAATTTAGTATTAGAGTATTCCGTGAACGAAAGGATTCAAGAGTGAATGGCTGCAAAGGACAGGGCTAAGGCTGTAATCTCGATGGAGATTAGGATGAACTTTGATGAATAAGAAAAGAATTGGTAGAACTTCTCACAGGTGAAGAAAATGAAACCTATTTTCAGACAAAGAAGACAACTAATCAAAATTATAGCGGCTAGGAAAGCTCCTATAGAAACATGAACAGGTCTGGTGCAAGTACCTCTAACCTTCATCCTTGTCTTCTGATGCTGTAAAAAGGTGATAGTGGCACTGCATCAAGCTTCACCAATTCATCTTCATTGTTCTTTCAGTGACCAAGCTGCCCAAACTTAGCTTCTCGTATCGACTCCCATTGCAGTTTCATTGAACCTTGACATGGCTTTTGGTGGAACCATTATCCATACATAATTCCGAGAACACTAATTAAGAAATCTTACACATAAAGAATTTATGGTTTGCATGCATTGTGTGGCACAAATTGATGATTGATCTTTAGCATGCAGTTGATGAAGACCTTGTGAAATCTATTATTTTTTCCTAAATATGAAGCTAACGAGAAATGGTACCTAATTATCTCAATCCGAGCTAAAAAATCCTGGTATCGACATGGACAATTGAGGGAGGGGGGGGGGGGGGAATACTTCAGCTGATCCACAAATATCTCAACTGTTTGCATTTCTGTAGGAATCTTTTACTTCGAGCAAATCCCGAACTTTCTCCTTAATATTTATCACCATCTTCTTGATCAACTTTAAATAAGGTAACAGTTTAATTAAAAGTAGTAGTATAATGATATAACAAAGTATCAGTTCCGTCACACATCTTGGAGTATGGATACAGCAGGAAAGTATCTCTGAGCTTTATAACCCTTGTATTTTGAAATTCTGGGTCATGTAGTAAAACGAATATTGCTTTGCTATTTGTATTTCTTGCTTTTGTGTTATTGAAAATTTTTATCCTCTTTAAGGTTTTGGCTTTTACCTCTTACCAATTGGATATATAGGTGCATTCCTGTATTGAATGCTTGATTAGATACTTTAAAAAACTACTAAAGGCATGAAATTGTTCTGTAGTCTGAAGCAACATAATGGAGAACTTAACGGTGGAGCAAAGGCATCCCGTGCTGGAAGACCTTGGATTTGTGCATGCCTCATTCGAGGATTTAGGGACCAAAGTCAAGGTATTATTTTGTCTCAGAACCATAAGCACTACTTGGCTTGTGTTTTCTTCTGTTTTCTTTTCTTTTATTTTAATGGAAGTATTTTCTGAAAAATACAAAATAGGAAGATCCACAACTAAAATCTAATTGCCTATAATCTCATGAATTACTTCGATACATATATATTGTTGAGGACGACATGATCTCTCTGTACATCCTGATTTATGTTTATTGTGTTATAGCTTTTGAAAGCTCTTCAGCCAAATCTGGGAACTGGGATAAATCCCAACCGCCCATTTGCCAGGGGACTGGCAAATTCACTTAATTTATTTGCAAAATGTTATTGTTACTTTACTTCCAGAGACGCTGATCCAAAGTTTCATGGATGGGGTTTCTAGTTGTTCTTGAATGAATTGCTAACTGCCTGGTAGTCTCTTCCAGTGATGATTTTCTCAGTATTTTTGGGCTATACCCGGACTTCTATAATGATCCAAGTTTTCTGTTTCGTCTAATCACTGCCTATTGTTGGCCATAGCATCTCTTCAGATTGCTCTACCAGCTTTTCCCTTAGGTATTGAAGTTTAGCTTAAGCTAGCCTTTTGGGGAAAGAGGTGGGATGTTATCAATAGGGACTATAGCTGGGTCAAGGTGGAAACTAAATAGATTGCCAATACTAAAGGCATCCGATGCTGAAAAGGTTGGGTTTATGCATGCCTTGTTCATGAATTTGAGGACAAAAATGAAGGTATTATTAGTTTGACTTAGCAACATGGATAAACACAGGATTTTGTCTGCTCCTTTCCATTTCTTTTCCTTTTTTATTTGAAAGGGAATTTTTTTGGGTAGAACAATATAAAACTGGAAGATCAACAAAAGAATCCTAATCAGCTACTGTCAGGAAAATTTAGTAGTGTTTCGTTCACAAATTATCCTTACAATTAGATTAGGTCATTCTTTTGTTATTTAAGATTCCCTGATCTCTTGAACTTTCATTACCATTTCATATGACAACTCAGCATATTAACTTCTTCCATTTACACCCCACCCACTCATTCCATTTGGATGAATAAAGACCACATATTTGAGTCCTGATGTATGTTCATGGCACTTGAGATTTTGAAAGTTCTCCCAGAAATCGGGATATAATTCCCAGCTAACATATTTGCCAGGGAAGTAAGAAATTCAGTCGATCTGTTTGCAGAAAATTTTGTCCGACTTCCATAGACAGTTGATTCAAGAGCCCAGCATCACGTATGGTGATCCATTCATGGGTGACTCTCCTATTTGTTCTTGTATGAATTGATAATGCATTGACTATCCTCTTTGATGATAATCTTCTCAAGATTACTGGATTTAGATAGAGATAGGTCTTCTATAATGATTCGACCTTCTACTCTTCCTCTCATACTACCTGGAATGTTAATTCTACCATATCTCCACATGATGCACTAAAGGCGTCTTTATTTCGAGGATGTACATTGGAGACAGAGAAGTGAAACAAAGGAGAAAAATAAAATCTCTGGTTGGCTTTGAAGTTTGGAAGTTCTTTGAACATTGATCTTTAAGGGTGAAAAGCCCCCCAGTCCCCTTTTCCTTCCAGGTTTTAGTGGAGTTTATTTGGTACTGGAGTATTTTTAGACATGTGTTAGGCAGAATGAAGGGACCATTGCTTAGAGCAATGGTAAAAGGTTTGGGCCGCAAGGGAAAATGCCCGGGTTCAAGTCTTGAGGACGGCCACTTAGCGCAAAAATGCCGAAGGCTAGGAATGATTCCGAACTCGCCCCTCCCAGGTCTCTGCATAGGTGGGACCAAACATTGGGGGGATGACCTTTTTTGTTAGGAAGTATGAGAAGTTTCCATGAGGAGTGACAAATGCATCCTATCAATGAAGTTTTATCAAACTATTTTACAGAAATATTGCAATTGCTACACTGTGCTGGGTTGAGATTCAATGATAGAACCATTTCATAAGTTAGGGGATTCCCAAGAAGCCTTCAGGGTACGAGTGTGTGTAGAATTTGACAGGGTTAAAAAAATGTAAGGTTATAAAAAGGGCGTACCCAGTGCACGAGGCTCCCGCCACTGTGGGGTCTGGGGAGGGTCATAATGTACGCAGCCTTACCCCTGTTTTCACAGAGAGGCTGTTTCCAGACTCGAACCCGTGACCACTTGGTCACAATGGAGCAATCTTTACCGTTGTACCAAGGTAAAGGTGACAAAAGATATTGATGCCTTGGGATAACTATGAAAATGGCTTTAAATAGGATTAAATGGTGAAATAGGATTCATGTAGCCAGCCCCATTTAGTTGGGAAAAGGCTCAGTTGAGTTGAGTTGAGTAGAACCTTTCAAGAGTTGACTGTTTACTCATGGTTTTGGATTTGCAACAAAATCTTGTTCAATATGCTTTGCTGATTGTATATCAGTTATGCTCTAATCCCAGGAGGAGGATTTTTGTATATAATTTGAGGTGTAGTTACTATGGTTGGCAATTACTAACCTGTCACATGGACACCCCCAACCCTGAAGGCCCAGAGAAAGAGGTCTGCATAGGCATTTTCAGCTTGATTATAAATATGTTGTGACCTATGAGTACTTGCTCTTACCCTTGGTTCTCAAGACATTCAGATTTTCCTTCTTAATTTGATTAATATATGGGTTTCAGGTTCAGGTTGCAATTTTTGTTCGTTATGTGCTTAATCTGAGCACAGATCGAATGCTATCCTAAGATTCCTCTCTACCTAACGGGAAACTCTGTTCGTAACCAAGGCGGTTACAACCGATTGTTGTAACCTATTTTTTCTTTCCTTTCATACCCTTGATTATGTTTGAAAGTCTAATTAAGATTTTTTTGTAATTTCAGTCCCTCTCCCCTCCCTGTCCCAGCATCTCCCTCCCTCCCCTGCCCACCGCATCCTACAACTCCCTGCTCTCCCCACTGCAACTCTCGTCATGACCCCCATGCCTGCAATTTCCTAGCCCCCCCCCACCCCTCCCCTCCCCTCCCCTGACCCTTGCCTCCACCCTGCCACCCTTGTCATCTTCTTGTCGTTGATGGTGTCTGTGAGCCCCCACCCATGCCCCACCTGCAACTCTCGGTCCCACCCCCAGCCTTACAATTTCCCATGCCCCGCCACCCTTGCCCATCTTCTTGACGTTAATGATGTCCTCCAAAACTCTGTTCATTACTAGTAACTGAATCTCAGTGTGTTCTATTTTCCTGGTCCACACGACTTGCCATTGATTGCTTGGCCATTTTTGAAGAACTTGGCTTCCCTTGGTCTGCACTTCTTTGTGTTTCTCGTTTATTTGATAATTTCTCATTGTAATGGATAGCAGCAAGACCTTCAACCAAGGATTTAGGTATTGTTATTGGGTATTGTATCACAGGGGTGATTTTAAGAGACATCGTATCATATCGGAGAGACGCAAGTACGCATAAGTTATGCATATAATCTTGATGCAAGGACTTAAGTCGTTTTTGCCTAATCTAGTGATGAAAAAAAAAGAGATCTGCAACTTTACTATTTTTTTCGCCCAAATCTGTTTCGATCCATGATTTGAGCCCTGTAAATCCCTAAAACTTGTTGAAATGGTGAAGATTAGGGTTTTGTTTTTTTATATTAGACCAGTTTCGTATATCACTCATGTTTGTTCTTTTGCTGGTTTAGAGGAGGCATATCATGTGTACCTTACCTATATTGGACCGTATCAGACTGTATCGGACCCGTTTCAGATCGTATCAACTGTATCCGTCCCGTATCAGAGCGTATTGGTCTCATATCGGAGCGTATCAGTCCCATATCGGTCATTACAGACTTTTTTTTTTGGGAAAAATAAGTATCGTATTGATAAGTATTGTATCGATACCTGCCGATATTTATAATCCTGCCTTCCACACCAAGATTAGAACTTCCTCATTGATTCTTATTGCTCGACTTAACAAGCTGCTGTTGTTCCGAAGGGGCCCCCACCCTGCAATTTCCCAGCCCCAGCCCCTGCCGTACCCCCTGTCCGTGACCTCCCATCCAATGCCACTGTTGTCCCTCTGTAACCCATCCCCTTGCCCCTGCTACCCCTGCCACCATCCCTCTGCACGTGAGCCCCCACCCCGTCTGTTACCACACTTGATAGAAGATCTTCTCAAGAAACCTCAAGGTAGCTGCATCTCAACTCTTCTTCGTGGAAAGAAAATTGCAGTCACAAAGGTCAATCATAAAGAAAGAAATGTCGAAATTAATCGGGCCTTGGTCACTCATCCGGATATCTTCGTCCTATGTCCCTTATCAATTCACATAGTTATTTGGCCCTTCGTACAGTTCACTCTGGAGGACATTGAGTTGGGAAGAAATCCTTTCAAATCAGTCAACTGCCATTTCAACTTAAGTCTGGTTGCAAATGCAACTTAATCAAGAAAAGGTGTGTGTTGGACTAGGATTCTTAGATCACTGAGCTGCAACGGGGTTTGCTTCTTTTGCAATCAGACTGCAATCATCAACCCACCCCACCCCTGCAACTCTACTGTAGGTGTAGTTGTTTATGGTGAATGGAAGGTCAGCCATTGTAAGTTCCGGTGCTCACTCCAGCATCGTCGTCGGATTTGCAGGTGCTAGCACCTGTTCCAATGGATTATCTGTTAACCTGCCCCTACCCCCATTCTTGCCGCAGCCGTATCTCTCTCCCCTCCGGCTCCACTCCCCCTCTTGTTGGGTCTCAAGGTGAAGCTCTCTCTCTCCCCAATTGCAAAATTACATCATTAGTCCTCTTATTATAGTGCCACGTCATTGTATAGAGGGCAAAAAATGCTGGTACAATTTCTGTTTGTAACTTGTTTGGTTACAAACAGATGGACCCCTACCTAAATAGCAAACTTGTCACTACTGAGTTGTGTGACAATTTGCATCACATGATGGTTGGTTTGCTTCATCATTTCATTTATGGATTTGGTTTTGTACATCATATGTGGAATGATTCTTAGTTCACACAAATTATTCCTTACATGAGATCTTGATCTTCCAACTGGAGTGCTAACACATTTCAACAGTTCAGTAATGAGAATGGAAGCTGTTTTCATGTTTACATTAGATTCTTTCTCCTTCCTTTCTTTTATGGAAAAGTATAGATGAGTTGAACATTGAAGACTAATGCTATAGATATGAGTTGAGCATTGAAGAATATATTCAGTGCTGCTTTTACAATTATATCTGTTGTGTTTTGATATTTGGAAGTGTATATTTGATTTTGATTCCCTTTTCCATTTTCTAGCTTGTGAGTTTGAATCAAAATGGAAGAGCATCTCTCGGAAGTTGCCCCGCAAAAAAAAAGCTGAGGATATGTCCAAGCAGGTGGACAACGGGTCCCGTGCACTATTGCAACATAGGCAGGCAGCTCTAACCAAAGTCAAAGGTTTATGTAATTGCAGCCATATAGAGATTGACTGGAAACTCGATTCCTCTTGATACAGTAACATCAAGGGATGCCACTATTGTTATTTAACTTAATAATCCCCTCAATTTGTTAAGTACATGGATGGTGGAATTGATGAATGATGTGGTTCCTTATGCTTCCTCTGATGCCACGTTGGTTTGTGGTAAAGAATGCAGCTATGTACTGTTTGCACTTACTTTGTACATATGGCTGGTTATTTCCAGCCTCCAGGACATCTGAAACAATCCCATCACAAGCAGGAGGCTTTTAGTGATATCTGCTTCAACAGACCTTAAAGCACACCATATTTGCTGCAGTTGGAAGAGGTAGGGACACATTGAAAAAGCAGATCCTAACCCCTGCTCTTATTCTGTGAGCTCCAGAAAGTGATGACAGAAACAACACTACTAGTTTTTATTGAGAATTGGCAGACTAGTGGATGTGCCTTTTCATATCATTGATTACAATACAGAAATCACCCAAGGCATGTATATACATTTTATTATTTCTCAGTCAGCAGCAATTCTTCATCTGACCAGCAAACTTGGCTGATTTTTCCAAGTTTCGGAGGCCATAACATTGGAGATGCAACTTAATCTTGGATTTTGGCGGACCATGCTGCATTTTCCAACAGTTTTTACTGGTTTATGTGTATGCATGGGTGTGTATTTTTTTTTTCTTTTTTTTTTTCGGGGAGAGGGGGGGGGGGGGGAGGTGCTTGGTTGTTGACATCATTACATCAACTAATTTGGTTGATCTATGTATGACATGATTTTTATTCATATTCACTATTATTGGATTGTTGGAAGAACTATATGTTTGTTTACAAGGCTAAGCCAGTGATTAGTGCTGTTTCAAAGAAGTGTTTTTTTTTTTTTTTTTGTAGATTTTCTGCTAACATATGCATTCCCAAATAAAAACAGCCTTCTCTTATGTAAAGTTACAATTATGGAGACATAGACTCACTATGTCTCTTTGGAGACATCCGATTAAAACTTAATTAGTGAATGTCTGGGAAAAGTTTTCATTGGTACTTAAATGAAATTGAAGTGAGTGGAAATAACCCAAGTCAACTAAAAGCAATGAACTGTTTGGGCGTACCCAGTGCATGAGGCTCCCGCCACTGCGGGGTCTGGGGAGGGTCATCATGTATGTAGCTTTACCCTTGTTTTTGCAGAGACTATTTCCAGACGTGAACCAGTGACCATTTGATCACAATGGTCAGATGTGATTGGATCTGGATATTCCCTGGTCGAATACGAACAACTCTAAATGGATTCGGATATGGATCGATTTCGGATTTTTGACCATCTGTTTACATCTTTGTCTGGTGTAACCTGGACTTTCCTCCCCCTAGAGGATACAATTCACTCTCAATCCATGTCTCTTAGATCATGATTCTCTTTTCCTCAGATTCTAGAACCTGTTGAATCTTTAAAAATCCTCAAGATCATTATTTACTTATTTTTTATTATTAAGTATTCGGATATTTTTCCGAACGGATTTTTATCAGAGTATTCGAATTTTATTTCGGATATTTCTAAACGAATACGGATGGCCCTAAACGGATAAGGGATGCGGATCAAATTCGGATTTTCAGTTATCCATTTACACCCTAATTTTAGCTGCTACTATCATTGCTTAATTTTCTTTTAAATGCAATGGAAAATTCCACCTCCTACCTTGTCTTTGTTGTGGGTTGTCACTCAATTCTCCTTATCTTTTAGAAATTAAACTTATTTTTAGCCAAATCTCTCATTAAAAAAAGTTCTTTCTCCTACTGTTTACACCTTAATTTTGCTCGGTCAAACTTTCGAGGATAAAAGAGGTTCAGCCAAAACAAGATAAGACAGTCTAAATATGCTCGGTCATAATACGTGCAGTTATGACATTCGGTCAAGTAACTAATTGACGGTTTTGGTCGGTCAGGTAGTTATAACCAACCCTGACATTGTGGGAAGTGGCCACAATCGATCTAAAAGTTATAACCGATCAATGCTTATCATTTTAGTTGTAGTATAAATAGAAGAATAAGGGTAGAAGAAAATGACATTTTGATCAAATACCCAAATTTGCACTTTTATCTTTATCTTTAATTTTTGCTTTCATTACAATGGTGTAGTATTGAGGGATTTGCCTCCGGCCCCTCTAGTTCTGTATTGTGGATTACTCACACAGAGTGATTTAGAGTTTTAATACATCATTCTCCCCCGTTTATGCTTGTTTTCGTGCCATTTCTTTCACTTTTTGTTTTTGAACGAAAGTCCTTGGAGTACCAAGGCTGGAGAAGAATCTACCGTTGCCTCACGCAGAGAAGTAAAGGTCCTTGTATTAACAGCGGCTTCAGGCTGAAGTAAATTTTAGGGAAACACCTACTTCATTGTACTTCACCACTACCACTGCCCCAATGATAGGATGGTGAGTTATAAAAAATTCTTAATCGGGCAAGACTCATTCATGGATGAGGGTATGTTAACTTGTTAACTATGGTGTATATCGATTGTTTAACCTAAGTAGATGTAGGGGGTGAGATTACGCCCGATGACAATTTTGCGGATGATTTCTCTAAACATTCATGAGTCCAGATCTACCTGGTCACGTGTAGTGCGTGGCTCCTGTGCCTAGACACAGGGCTGGACGAAATGATTGATGTTCCCTTGAGGATTTCTTTCTTTCATGGGGGCATAGCGGTCATTTCATGCAGCCCTGTATCTAGGTGCATGAGCCCTGCGTCGTATACGACCAATTAACGTTTCCCTTTCCCAAATAAAAATTATCCACTCACTTTCATCCTTTTCACTCTTAGACCAATGGAAACCACCTCCCATTGAAATAATAATTGAAATAATCAATAGTAAGTCATTTCAAATGAAGCTAAATAAATCACTAATATATATATACATATGGCAATGGTCTGGTGGTTGCTATAGAGTGGGCACTATTTACGGAATTTTAGTAATATGTATTTTTATTTTGGATAATTTAGTTAAACAAAGGATTGTATAATTTGATAAATTGAAACCTGCAAGTACCGCGGTCCTCGGGACGAGGGTTCCTCACCCTTATTGCGACAAGGATCGATTTCGATGAATAACGGCATATCGTTTCGATATATCATCATGGGGATTGGGATTATACGTCATGAAGAAATGGAGTCGCCACCTAGGATTAGGGCCTAAGACCCAATGGGTGTAGCCCCATCCGGGATCAACGGAAAGGACTATGTGATTCCATATGGTCTGGTCAAAGATTCAAGGTAAGTAGTCAGGTTACGAGAGTGGGAAGGTGTTAGGCACCCACCTTGCCCGGATAAACCGATCTTTCCACTAGATGTTTGTTTCGAATATTCTCCCTTAATAATATATCATATACTAACATGCAAGGCTAAGTTATGATGCACTAATCATGACAAAGAAAGAAAAATCATTTATTATGTACACTAAAGCGAGTTACTTTAATTGTCTACATTATGCCAAAAATAATAAGAAAGAAAGAGACAGATACCTGTCAAGAAATACAAGAAATAAATGAAAATGTACCAAATATGAAATATGTGATTTTCCACGGCTCAGGTGGAGAAGGACGATCGGCTTGCCTCTCTCTTGTCGGACAGAGTAAGGACTATATAAGATGGGTTTCGTTACTCAGACTTCGGGCAGAGCAACAGCTGTATAAGGGATTCTCGTTATCTGTATACAGACAGAATAACGGCTATAAAAGGAGGCTTTTATTATCCGTATGCAAGCGGAATAACATCTTGACTAGGAGGTGAGCCTTCTTCACTCAAGCGGGTAATCGATGGATCTACCCATACTCAGGAACCTCACTTTAACAGACACTCTCAAGAGAGAAAACCAGGGCTGAAAGGGGGTGGATCTCACACTAGAAGGGTCTCCCTACCCTAAAATTCCCTGCAATGAGAGGAGGGGGACCCTCCTATTTATAGGGGGCAGTGCCCCACATCTCTGGCCAGATAGGTCCTCCACGACGCCGTGGATGACGTCAGCCTGCTGAGGTTGAAAACCTCCGCGTTGGCGTGGATCCGTATACCATTGCCGTGGGGGACCTCCACGAGGCTGTGGGACACTGTCCACGACGTCGTGGACAGTGTGGTCCCCCTCTCCTCACTTTTTGGGCCCAAATAGGCCATTTTTGGGATTCAGGGTGTGTCTGGGCCCATGGGCCCTGTCTTCTTGGGTTTTTTCCTCCCTTTGGACTCTTCAACATTTGGTAAGAGGGTCTTATAAGTCATTTTAGGGATGCTAGGGTGATTTGGCTTAGATATAGGGACAAAAATCCTTCTTGAGAGAGATACCGGTGTCTGTCCGTGTCCTGTTGTCATCATCGCCGAGGGGGTGACAAAATTCAGTGTCTACACATATATCCTTAATTATCGGTTAGACTATGTTAGGTACTTGATCGATATGCCAAAATCTATGAATCTGATGGAACGCGTTAAATTAAGCCCTTTAACTTATCCCATACTAGGCTAGCCCAATCTAACGCCCATACACTAGAGTGGGGCCCATTAGGCATATAACAGACCACCACACTTCCACAGTCGTCGTCCTCGACGGCTCTCACTCCAGGCAGCTTTACTCTGGCGGTAGGTAGCCCTTTCCAAGCAGCTCCACTCTGCTCCAGGGTTTTTGCCTGGTGGTATGTAGCCCTTTCTTGACGGCTTCATTCTACTTCAGGTAGCCATCTCCTAGGTAGCCCTTTCCGTGACTCGAACCCTTGACATAGTACCCAGCTCTGATACCAAATGTTAGGTACTTGACCGATACGCCAAAAGCTCTGAAGCTGATGGAACGAGTTAAATCAAGTCCTTTAACCTATCTCATACTAGGCTGGCCCAATGTAGCGCCCATACACTAGAGTGGGCCCCATTAGGCACATAACAGGCTATGAGCTTTGGAGGAACTAATATCAATCCAACTACTTGGGAGGACGAAGTGTCCTAGAGAATCACGTTTCTTGCTCAGGTATGAATTCTTAAGCTCCCCATGAAATGATCAGACAAAGTATCCATGTTATGGCTAGCAAAGAAAGAGGAGATCACCACCATCAAGTGTATGTACAATTTTTCCTGTAACTCAAAATCACAAATTTGATACCTAGAAGGGAGTCCACGAGGTGTTTCCATCTCGAGACTATACTCACTCACGTCAAAAGAGAGTAAATAGTATAATGGGAATCACTACCTTGATAAAGATTTCAGACGTATAAACATCTCCTCTTTTCAGGGAAGAAGAATAACTCACTATATGGATAAAGCTCAAGTTTGTCTAGATCATTGGGTATCTGTAATATTACAAACTGGAAAGATATTAGGCACCCACTCCGCCCAGCCAAGGACGATCTCCTATATAGACTAATGTTGCTTACTATTAATCCTAATGTTACTACAAACTAGGTAATTAACTATGTAATATTGAAGATTTTGGGACATCTACTCCTTTTAATAGGCTTGCTACCAAAGCCAACAACATATATGGCGGGACTTCTATTTTTGGTGTTGTAACCTACATTCTATCTTTCCTTTAATTATTATTTTTTTATTAGAAAAAAAAAAAACTAGGTAAATATATAATTGTTACCCTAAGCCAAATGACTAAGTTATGATATACTAATTTCAGTAATTTGTATTACACTAGATTAAATAAATTAAAAAAAAAAAGCATAAAATATTAATGTTTTAGTTAACGCATTATGAGTCCTAATTAGACTAATTGATTAAACCTACTCTTAAAAGCACTAGTCAAAATTAAAATTAAAATTGTATTGGAATTTATGACCCACAATCTAAGATCCAAATACCAAACTGACCAGAATTTTTTAACCGCCTAAAACTAGAGACTCTACTCTCGGCCAATAGGCCAAACAAACATCCAACTCATGAATAATATTCAAATCCCCAACACCAAATTCGAATCTCAAACTAAACTCAATCCTTTGACTCAAACATTGAGCTAATTCCAAGCTTTTGGAATGTTGCCATGCAGAGCCTTAAGTTCCAGCAAGTCCCAGGAAATAGAATTCAAAACAAACCCATCAAGTCCCAGGAAATAGAATTCAAAACAAACCCATCAAGCTCCAAAATTAAAGTCCAAATACTTAAGCCCATCATATGGGCCGGCCCAAATTCAGGTAGATAAGAGGAACCCAAAACAAGAGCCTTATTAGGCCCAAAATAAATTAAGATAATTCTCGGGGGGGGGGGGGTCCAATTTCTAGAACCATCCTTAGTTGCTATGTCCTGTTTTGTGATTCTCATGTCACCCTTATCTTATGAATACATGATTTTGTTGTGTTTGTGTTAACAAACAAACAACATTAACTACGTTTTTTTCATAATAAATAGTGAGTATAAGCGGTCATCCTTAATCGATTACATTTAAATTTGGGGTTTTCTAATCAACAAAGAATACATCCTTCAACCTTTTTATGTCTCACAAATCTCACTCATTTATAATCCAACAGTTGAGATATTGGATGAAACTAATGACAGTAAGGTATGTAAAACTGGAAAGAAAAAAAAATACAACATATGTACGGAATGCATTCATCAGAATCATTACAGAAAGTATTTTTAAAGGCGCATGACACATTACTAAATCCCATTACTAAACCATCAAAAGTGGAGATTGAGTCACAGATGGTTCTGGCCAGGGAAAGGGTTCCAAAGGTGAAGGATCTTTCGTTTGAGGAGACTCCTAAACCTATCCCAAAGATGACGACTAGGTTATCCAGAAGAGGGAAAGGATGTTTAATTCTGTACATTTGGTTTTCTTTGAAACAAAGATTCTATCCAATGAGAGGGTTCCATGAAGGTGAAAAACCCTGCAAAATTGTGGAAGATGCTTTTTGTTTCTGTAGTTTTTTTTTTTTTTTTTTAAAGTTTCAGAACAAAAGTTTCAGAAATGTGAGAAAATTTTACAACTGTACTACAGTGAGGAAAAAAAGCAAACACTTTCTTGGACGTAAATCAAGATTGACTTGTATTTCAACATTAGCTGTCCCTGATTCATACTCCTTGGGAGAAGAATCATTTTTACATGCAGATTCATAGAAGTGATTGGTAAAATTACTAGAAAACAAGCTTAAATTTAAAAAGTAGATGGTGTCTCAACCCCCAAAAAGATTACAATGGCTTCTCATACATGCAGTAAACACCCGACAATTAGAACTAAACAAAAAGCAAAACCAAGAAAAAAAGTGCCAAGTGAAAGATGAAAGACCAAACAGCCTCTCATCCCAACTATGTCCGTGTAGATCAGTCATGGGACCCATAAACAACTCGTCTTTGTGACCCGTTAATAAAAGGCCCGGCTTTTCCAGACCTGGCTTTCCTCTAACTGTGGCGGGAGCTGGAGGATCCAGTCCAGCTAAAATAGGGGGTGTTTGGTCATTTCAAAGGGTGAGTCCTGCCTGTGAAATGACCCAAACACCCTTGTTTTGGCTGGGCTGGATCCTCCAGCTCTTGCCACGGCTGGAGGAGAACCAAAAATCCGGCTTTTCCTTCATCCTCCGTGAAAAGCAAATCTCTTTATCCACAAGTTCTAATGGTTGAACTACATTTAAGGAATAGTGCCTTGGGATTTCAAACTTCTTACGGTAGATCCATATGTAGATGGGCTCTCAAGGCCCTATCAAGGGGGGGGGGGGTTCCACTGTATGATCTGTTGCTCGCCACAATGACTAACATTTTGTGGCACTTATGGAGCTCTTACATGGATTGGGTTTTCCGACAAAAATATAGTAGTATGGAAAGCATTATTTGGTCGAGCAATAACTTTGCTAAAAATTATTTACCAGCTCCACCAAGAGATCTTCAAGATTATGATCATAGAGAGATGTGGCAGAAAACTGACTTTCCGTAGTCACGAGCTATGCTCCGATCATCACCTGTGGAAGATGAAAGATAAAGACACCGTGAGAGGGCCAGGATTGTGCTCGGCAAAGACTCTTCGATGGTTAAGTCAGCTTCCTCACAACTAAAGGGAACATCAGAGCAATCTCCTCTAAGTGTGAAGTAGGAATTGTAACATACCTTGCCCCCTGGGGAGAGAGTGTTATTTATACTAATGGCCTGGTGGCATGGATTGGAGAGGAGGATCCTTCTCTGATATGAATCGGGCTTGATTTAGTAGTTCCCCTTTAGGAATGGGAACTATTCTTGGAGAGTTTGTTTTAGGCAAGCTTCTATGTATTAAGGATTGATAAGATTCCTTCCCTTAATGGGGAGTTGGAGGCGTAGATCTTCTAAGTCTCTATATCAGAGTGTATCTATCTACTTTTGGTATTTTAGAAGGTTTCCATATCGAGAAAATAAGGTGAGAGACTTCCCTGTTCATGCTTCCTATTCCCGTGTTTCCACATGTCTCGTTGCGAGTAGTTGGGGTATTTTACCCGTAACAAGAGGTAAAATGGATAAGTCAACCTTGTAAGAGTAATCAAGGTTAATGTAGATGACACTAGTCATAGAAATTCAAGACCAGACGGTATTGGAGGAGTTAGAAGAGACTATGAAGGGAAATTTTTATTTTTCTTTTATGCGGGGTGCGGCATTTCACATGTAGGTGTGGCAGAAGCTCTTGCAGTCAAGAAAGCTCCTATAGTAGCAGCGAGCAAAGGGCTTAGATATATATGCATAGAAAGTGATAACTTGATGGTAATCAACTCATTAAATGGAAAAAACTCAGGGGTCCCATGGTGATTAAAATACATCTTGGATAATTGCTTTTTGCTCAAGAGTCAACTCCTCGAGGCCATATTCCAACACACCTTGTGGGAAGGGGATTTTGTTGTGGACTGATTGGCTTCATTTGATGTTCAACATCAATGTGATCTATTCTGGAGTGATTACCCTCTGCTCTTGTCAATTTCCTCCGGTTTTTTTTTTTTTTAAATCTTTGTGGGACTTGTTTGTGGCCAGGCTTATCTTAATAAAAAGTAGGGAAAAAGAACTGTCTAGGAGTGTGGCCTACGCCAACACTCCCATGAGTCTATCTCTCTCTTCCCTATATGAAAGATACTTCTATCCTTTGTTTTGAGGAGGAGAGAGATAGACACTAAGACAACACTCCCAGACAAAAACCTACTTCCCTAAAAAGTATTACAAAAAAAAAAAACTTCCTATAATAGAAGGCACAAGAAATATCGTAACCCAATGGTTAGTCTCTTCACTCGAATTAAAGAAAAATTTTCACCTAACTAAAATCAGGGAGGAGGAACAATGCAAGGCTGCATTGCCCCTACACCAGCGTAGGGGCCAATGAGAGCACACCAGAGGACATCCAACATGGGTGATTTTTTATTTAAAGGGAGGGTCGATAATTTTGCTTTTCATGTGTACGGGCTTAGGTGTCATATAGCCTGACAGCCTTCTTTTTCCCTAAAAATCAATAAGGGAGGCAGTCCCTTGCCAATGAGTTTTGAGGTGGGTATCAGGAATAATGGAGAGGGCATTATTCCTTGGTTCCAAGAGTGTCTGCCCCAAGTCTGAGTCAAGTTTATCCATGTAATAATTAAAAATTAAGGGGGAGCATTCTCTGTGGAAGAGCCTGGCCCCTACAAGAATGTAATGTGAGGACCAATGAGAGTGCATACAAAAGCATCATGGGGCAGGATTTCCACCTTTCATAGGGGCTGGGGTGGTCATTTCGCCCCCATACTGTCTGGGCATGGGCGGTACACTCTCCCCATAGAAAACTTTTCTCCTTTTATGTCAATAATTTTTCCTCTTCTAATCAAAACGAAATAGGAAGCCAAGACTCGTTACAAAAAAATAAAAATAAAAAAAGTCTACGGTGCTATAGACATATCCCAGTGTTTATATAAACGCTGCAAAAATGCCTCCATATTAATGAACGATTGCATTTTTGCATTGTGCCCATATAGATGGACTTTTAGTGGCGTTTATACGAAGATGTCGGGAAAAGTATCTTATAATGGTAGTTGTATAAACGCCGCTATAGAGCTTGGGATGCCTTAATTTAGAGGTGTTTGTTAATAAACACCAGCAAAAGTGTCTTACCACGACGTTTGTACAAATGCTGGAATA
Organism: Telopea speciosissima; assembly: GCF_018873765.1. Classification (NCBI taxonomy): domain Eukaryota; kingdom Viridiplantae; phylum Streptophyta; class Magnoliopsida; order Proteales; family Proteaceae; genus Telopea; species Telopea speciosissima. Next base: position 9,722,759 of record NC_057925.1, on the reverse strand, counting down.
GACTCAGAAGTCTACATAACAAACATGTAATATATCCATCCATTTCAATAATAATGCCCAAAACCCACTGACATCCATTTTAGTACTAAGAAATTACATCTACTAACATCCATTTCAGTATTACGCTTGTTTGCATCTATTGATATCCAGTTCTATCAGTATTAAAAAAACTACAATCAAATGACATCCATTTAAGTACAAATTAAGAAATTACATCAACTAAACATCAATTTCACTAAAAAAACTCCAAAGTATGAAGTGACGACAAGATCCATTTCACTAATTAATATACCTAACATTCACAAAACATCAATTTCACTAATGCAAAAACAAATATCATATCTTTTAAAAAAAACTTTGCTTCGATTTGAATCTTGTATACATATACCTATAGATTATCCCTTAGATAAACAAACCAATAACAGAATATTTCCTGAGAATCTTCCTACCTTTCACTAGGTGATCTCCAAAAATATCGCACGAAGAAATAAAATCAGAAGTTGGTACATAAGCAGTGAGCCAATAATCACATAATTGAACATCTTAATTGGGAAGCCAAAGTAATGAAAGTTTAACTGTTCAAATAGACTACCAAAATATAGGCCAGCTTATGCAATGGCCTCAATTATCAGCTGATCAAATGAATAAGTGAGAAAAATCAATACATACAGTACTTAAATAAACAAACAAACAAAATTTATTACTTTTCTAACTTAGATAAATGAACTGAACCTTGTGAGCTACTACCCAAGAGCTTTTGGGTTAGAAAAACACATGTATAGTATTATACATGGTCTCCAAGCCATTTTGGTTTAGCTAATTGCATCCTTTTTCACCTTTCCACTTTATACAAGATTATCTTTAATAAAAAAATATTCTAACTAAGTTACAGACCTTTAGTATATGAGAGCTTCAAACTGGGATCTTTATCGTCTCCATTTATCTGCCCCTCCATTTCCTCCATTTCCTCTCATAGGGGGTGCAAAAATGACCATCCTACCCCCTGTCCGCACACACTGCCCGAGTGAGGTCCACTCCCCCCTATTAGATGAAATGGAGGAAATGGAGGGACAGATAAATGGAGATAATAATTTTTTGCGCTTCCTTTGTATCGTCTTCATTGCCCGATCCACCATTGCACTCTTGTGCATATCTAGTATGTCGACACGTGGCTTCTTTAAATCCAAAGGCCAAATTTTGAATACATTATTTTTCACTCCTCTCAACCCTAACATCCTTCCTCTCTCTCCTCTTTTCTGCACTTCTCTCTCCTCTTGAGTCTCGACCTCAGAATGAACCTCTCCATCACTCCTGGATTTTTGCCGGAGTATCCGTCGGAGAGGGCAACCAGTGTGACGATCTAAGACGAAAACCTGAGTAGAACCGTGTTCTGTCGTAGAAGAGGAACCCTGCTGTGGTTCTTCAAATTTAAGGGTTCTTTGCAACGCCTCCTCTCACTCTCTTCGCGGAAAGTTTTCAGTAAGAGCTATATACTGCTTGCCATTGCACTCTCTTTCCTCCAGTTACCAAAAAAAAAAAAAAAATTTGTATTGTGCTTTTGCCATTGTTTTGGTTTTGAAGAAATTGGTTCTATAATTTAACCTTACTTTTTTACTTGTCATTGCCTTGAGTCTGAAGTTGGTTTGTGGTTTGAAAATTATATCCAGGCAGGATTTTTGTTGTATTAAACAGTCAGTGATCATAGTGCAACATTATTTTGAGAATATGTTGTATCAGAGAACCTTGCCACTATTTGTTCTATTTAATTTAGAGTTAATATGGTATAAGAAACACAGGTTCCCAAAAAGTTATAGGACCAAGGCTTGTGCCTACAAAATCAAACTTTCCTACTCAAGGAGAAAACAAACTTCTCTCAATTAAGAAACAAAATGAAAGTCCAACCACTTTCCTTAGTGTTTTGATGTAAATTCCCGTCAATGATTAATAAAGAGTCTCATCTGATGGACTTAGCTTATGATCTAATAAATTTATAGAGTTTGGAGAAGATTGATAAAGAGTGCCCAGCTGTCGGATGTGCGCTGAACGCCCTGCCACGCCACAGAGGAGCCCCATACCCCTTAAGACAGTAGTTGCTGGTATGTGGAAGGATCAATCGATCCACTAGGGCAATTGACAACCTGATAATCATAACAAAACCTTGATCAGATTCTAACCATTCTACAACCATTCTATATATCTCTCCACTAAAGTTAGATGATGAGAAAATCTTTATATGTAGAGTTCTCAAGTGGGGTGTTTGGTTTTCCCTCTCTCTTTGCCTTGAAATTAAGATGGTGAGTTGAAGTGAATCAATAACATTATGGTGATAAATGCATGCCGATAACAATGGCATCACAGATTGGCAGTGCATGAAGATCACGATAATGGGTTCTATACAAGTAACTTGTCTTTTCGGGGGTAGGACATCTAAACTATTAAGTGGGATTCGGCTCCTTTACAATGCACCCGAGCAGCACATTATTCGGTGTGACAACTTAGGTAGACACGTGGCTTGGGTGTCAATGAAATGGCGAGGACAGATGTGCTTTATCAGTCCTCACTATTCGATCCACGTGTCGACCTGAGCTGCCATGCCAGACAATGTGCAGCTTAGGGGTGCGCTACAGAGGAGGCAGATCCTATTAATTATCAGTGGCTTGGGCGGGTGGCTTGAATTGTTACCCAAGTACCGCATACAATGTTTTATGAGATAAGACCGTACAACCTGATGATTGCAATAGTGCAACTTAACCATTACACCAAGGCTCGCCCATTGGTGTAATTATGATAATGACATTACATTTTACCCAAGAGTTCTTCTTTTGTGTTCATCTTACCTAGAAACTGACATAGCTTGATGGAAAAGCTGCTTTGTGATGAGTGATAAGACAATCGATCATAGATGCCGAATGGTGGAAGCGGTGGCTGGTTTTTCTAGAAAGAAACTTCTGATAATATATCTTGGAGCTCCCCTATATGCTGGCAGACTCAGATTGTCTTTTTTTGATGAGTTCTTAGCTAAGATGCGCAAGAAGGTGGCGGGCTGGAAGGGGAATCTAGTGTCCTCGGATGGAAGGTTGGTGTTGCTTAAACACATGCTTGCCTCTATGCCAATACATATTATTTCCACACTGGAGGTTCCCAAGACGGTCATTAAAAAGTCTGATGGTATTTGTGTGGATTTCTTGTGGGGACAGTCAGAATGGGGCAATCACCATCATTGGGTGGGGTGGCATAAGGTATGTAAACCCATGGTCGAAGGGGATCTAGGGATGAGGCGTCTTGAGGACATTGGCTTGGCGCTTCGGCTGAAAGGGTTATTGCGGGCGATGTCAGATAACATCTTATGGTGTTCTTTTTTTAAAGTTAAGTTTCTTAAGAATACACATATTGCCTTGGTAAGTCCATGTTTGACTGGCTCGTTATCTTGGAGAAGAGCAATGGTTCATAAGGAAACACTTCTTTCAAATTCACAATAGCTGGTTGGAAGAGGGGATGTAAATTTTTGGCTTAATAATTGGTTATGGTGGGGTGCTCTGCTTGACCGTGTGGATGGGGCGGCTAATCTTGATCTCTCAACTCGGGTGTGTGATGTTCTTAATCAAGAAGGTGTTTAGGATCAGGATGTTTTGCAAAAAATTGATTTGGCCATAGTGCTTGATAATATCCGGAATGAAAATTTTTCTCAGTCAAGTAAGGCGGATAGATTGGTGTGAACGCCGGCAAGTGACGGCAAACTCTCTATCAAAGCCTTATGGAACAAAATTTGGTCAGCTTCGCCGGAGAGGCTATTTGTGAAATGGCTTTGGAACCGGATGTTGCCATCTAAAATTATTTTTTTTACCTGGCAAGTGCTTTGCGGCTTAATTCCAATGGATGATGCAATTATGGAGATGGGCATTCCCTTTGTTTCCAAATGCTTATGCTATGGTTCTCCTGTGCGGGAGACGACAACACACTGTTTGGTGGCAGGAGGAACGGCTAACAAGATATGAGATTTTTTTTCAAGTCCCCATAGAATTGGTGCCCACTCAGGATGTGAGATATAGAATTTTATTCTAGCACGGACATGCTCATGGAAGGGGTCTCGGTGGTGTGATCAATGGTTTACTTCCCTCTTTTATTGTTTGGGAGTTGTGGAAAGAGAGGAACAATTGTAGGCATGGGGAAAGAGCCCGTTCGGTCAGTCACATTGTGGAGGTGATCTATAATAGGGTGAGAGAAATTCCTTTTCTTCCTTCATTTCGTAAGCACCCGAATTTTTGGGACGCTATGATTCTCCAATTTTTTGGGATTACTCAAAAATTGGTTGTTCGTCGGCCTGCGACCCCCGTTTTCTGGTGCCCTCCTTTCTCTACGGTTAAGCTCAATATTGATGGTACTTGCAAAGGAAACCCAGGGGAGGGTGGTGGTGAGGGGCATCATCAGAGACAAGTATGGTTCTGTCATTGCTGCTTTTGCTAATTTCTATGGTGCTTGCACAAACAACATTGCTGAACTAAGAGCTTTGAGGGATGGTTTGAGACTTTGTGCGAATTTGGGGTTAGTAGGGCCTATTGTTAACTCAGACTCGGAGGTAACTCTCAGGTGTGTGTCAAAACGAAGGTATAGCCTCTGGAAGGATTGGTAATTGTTCCAGGAGATCGTGGACCTCATCAAGTCTACTAGGCCTTTGCTCTCCTTCACCTTTAGAGTGGGGAATAGGGCAGCAGACTGGTTGGCCAATTTAGCTTCTGAATCGGCTTCTGATATTTATTTTAGTGGGGAGATGAATATCCCTCTGGATCTTCGGTAGATTACCAGAGAGGATGCTCTTGGCTTTCCTGTGTTAAGGAATTAGCTTTCTTTTGCTTGGGGTTGCTTGTAAGGGTTGTGAGCTTTCTTGGTTTTCTTTCTGGAGAGTTGAGGGTTCAATATCTTTGGAGTTGGGATAAGGCGGGTATGTCCCCCTTTGTATTCTTTCCTATTGTTTGATTGATCTTTAATAAAATCATACGAGCAGGCCCGGGTCCCAGATAATATTTGGGTTTAAAAAAAAAACTTAATAGAAAATTTTTGGGTTAAAATATCTTTCATACCCAATTGCTAATCTCATGAATATTTAAAGGTTTGTACCACAAAATATTCCCCCATGCAAATAGTGTGAAACTTGTCCAAAGAAGATGCACCCTCAATCTTAGGAATAAGGGTGACAAAATAGTTACTAACACCCTTAGGCAACACTCAAAATTTGAAAAAAAAAAAAAACAATCTCACTGCATTACATGTGTCTGTTTTTACGACGTCCAAAGTTTTACGGAAAAAAAAAAAAACCAGAAAACCCATCCAATCCTGTAGAGCTATATGGATCCAAGTGCTATAAATAGCATTTTTATTTCTTCAAAAGAAGGGATAGTTTCTAGCCCTAAAACAAGACAAGATGTCCAAGTGAGTCACCGTTGAACGCATTATGAATCCTAATCAGATTGATTGATTAAACTTACTCCTGACAAAAATACCAAAATTAAAAATCAATTTGTATTGGAATGTATGACCCACAATCTAAGGTCCAAATGCCAAACTGACCAGAATATTTGAACCACCTAAAGTAACACTCTCTACTCTTTACCAATAGGCCAAACAAAGATCCAACTCATGAATAATATTCAAATCCCCAACACCAGATTCAAATCTCAAACTAAACTCAATCCTTTGACTCAAACATTGGGCTAATCCCAAGCTTTTGGATCATTGCCATGCAGAGCCTTAAGTTCCACCAAGTCCTAGGAAATAGAGTTCAAACCAAACCCATAAAGCTCCAAAATTAAAGTCCAAATAGCCAAGCCCATCATATGGGCCGGCCCAAATTCAGGTGGATCAGAGGAATCCAAAACAAGGGCCTCATTAGGCCCAAAATAAATTAAGATAATTCTAGGGGGTGCGTGACCTAAGCTCAAATAAACCCAAAAAGGAAAATTGGGGGGGGGGGTGTGTTCTACATCAAGCTGGTTTGGCTGGTCAATCTTGTTGGTTGGTCCAATTTCTAGAACCATCCTTAGTTGCTATGTCCTTATTTGTGATTCTCAGGTCACCCTTATCTTATGAATGCATGATTTTGTTGTGTTTGTGTTAACAAACAAACAACATTGACTGCGTAGGTTTATTTCTAAATGAATAGTGAGTATATGTGGTCATCCTCAATCGATTACATTTCAATTTGGAGTTTTCTAATCAACGATGAATACATCCTTCAATCTTTTAATGTTTCTCAAATCTCACCCATTTTATACTCAAACAACCGAGATATTGGATGAAACTAATGACACTAAAGGTATGTATGGCAATGTTTTTGTTCCAAAATATTGATTCGGACTCCGAAATATTATTTTTTGTGTTTCTGTGTTTTTTGAATGGTTCTGTATTCTTAAATGTTGTGTGGTAAAACTGGAAACATGGCAATACTCATGAAGGGGTGAGATGGATCCAGATCTTCTATGGCTTAGGCATAACAGCGATCTTTCTGGCGCTGGAATATATCGTTGACACCTGTAAAGTGTGGCATCTAACGGTACATTTTAAACTTTTTTGAATTCTTGAGTTTAAATGGTTTTAGAAAAACAAACCAAATCAACCCAAAACAAAACCGTTTTTTCCAACCGGACCATTCTAAAACCTAAACCAAAGTAAAACGATTTCACAGCTTTCCCCCCTTTTTCAAAATCAAAACGTAAAAACGTAAAACGTCTTCTTCCTCCTCCTTCGTTTCCACCCCATCGTCCTCCTCACCTCATCTGGTCTGCCGAAGGGCGGCATCTTCTACCTCATCGTGACGGCACACCCTGCATTCGATTGGCACCTCGCATTCAACTATTCAAAAACTCAGATCTGTAAGGAAAAATCCCTGTTCCATTTTAACGATTCTTGTTCTTCTTTTGTGGATTTTAGATTTGAATCTTTATAGGTTTGAGTGGTGGAAATAGGATTCATTCTTGGAGTTCAAACTTCCATCTAATCTCCACTGTCTCTGGGTTTACCAAGCCGGACCTGTCTATAACTAAAACAAAAGATTTGAAGCCAGCTTTTCCGCCAAACAACGAACCATCGTCTTCCTCCTCTGTGACGAAATCTGCATCTCTCTTCCCTCCACGATTCCTCTTCTTCTGTCTCAAACCCACGACACCCACGACTGCTCTATTCCCCTTCATCCCAGCGAACCCAAACCGAGGAGCCTCCTCTGTGACGAAATCTGCATCTCTCTTCCCTCCTCTGGTTTGGCGAAGGTCGAAGGTATGTAAGTCTTTGTCTCACTTTCACAAGCTTTTCAGTTTTGAGCTTCTCTGGTTCCCAGTTCAACCCTTGGAGATGTCGTCTAGAACTACAGAGATGACACAAGTGACCTATCTCAGTAAAGGGAGTCTTCTATTAGTTGGTTCTACAGGGGAATTTTCAAAGGTAAACTCATGCGTTCAAAATGGAGATTGTAAAAGGTTTGCTAGTAGCACAAAATCTCACTTAGAATTTCATTATAGATTTCATCTCTTTGAGGGATTTCTGTTCTTTCGTTCTTGGATTTGTAGTCACAAAAAAAATCCAATTTGTGCATCGACCAGCCAGGCAGACGATGGGTGAGAGCAATTGCTAATTCGATTTTAATCAATGGATAATTTCTAATTAGCTTCCTCTGTAATGTGTTGGAGCTAATTAGACATGGTTGTATTATTTCTATTGGAAGGATGGTACCTGTTGCACGTATTTATATGGTCAATATGCTAGTTTATCATTTGCAAAATAAGATCTGTACAATGTGAAATTATTGCAGTGCTGCTTGTAAATCCCTGCTTTAGCTATCATACCAACTGCTTGGGAACATGTCCGAATCAACTAGTGCATTTTTGTTTTTTGGGAACATGACTGAACCAGCTAAATTTGGTTCTCGTCATCTTTTCTCCTTCTGAGTTCCACTAAATGCATTCAATTCTGTGGTAATTTGTAACATTCATTTTTTTGGCCAAGTACAATGCCTTCTTTAGAATTTTGTTAGGAGGGGAATGCTAATACAAAAAACCTTGTGTTGAAGTGATAGAGAATATACTTGAATTCACTAAAGAGGGGGGGAGTTTACTTGCTGATGCAAAAGGAGACTGCCTTTAAATTCTCTAATCTAACTTTCTTAATATTGGAGGACAATATTTGCTTTTGTCATACATATTTGAGCTTAAAACCCATATTGGTCAAACAATAATGCTTCTTTTATTCTCCATACCTTATTTTCAGCTCAATAAAACTTAAGATCCATGTTTATGTGGATAGGTGAGTCTTTAGCTCAAACGGAAGAGCACCTAGGTTTGTTCCTAGGCGATGATGGTTCGAGTCCATCAAGATTCATACAAACATTTTTCCTCTCTACCTTTTTATCTAAAATTGATAAATTGTCCTTACGCAAAAACCAGGCTCATTTTTTATGGCAATTGAAGCTAAGCCCGACTTATTTGAGGGAGCATTCTTTCTATACATCGATTGGAATGGCAATGCCTTAGCAAGCTTTAGCTCCTTGCTGTCAACTTCAATGCTTGCCATTAGTGTAGATATCCTTTTACTTCTGTCACTCAAAATCCATTATCACTGGCACATACTGCCATGAATTAAGGAAAATCCTGATTAGGCTGCAAGTTTTGTTGCCATTTCACCAAGAACTGGAATGCAGCCCATTGATACCTTCTAATGGGCAAATCAAATTAGTGTCATCCTGCATCAATCCGGGGTTAAGCTAAGAAATCCAAAATACCAAGAAGGTTTCAACAATTAACCAATCAATTGGAAAACTCTCAACTTACTCTCTTCCAATTAATTGAGTCGTGTAGCAAACTCTACAGCAATTAGTAGCATTTGTGTGGAAACAGCTTCAAGATTAGCAATTTTAAACTTTCTGCTAGATACAATGGCATCTAAATTTCTCGCCTCTATTATAGATTGGAACTGATACCGTTGGCATTCAAGCATAAGTTTCCACATTCTAACTAACCTGAAACATAAAAGAAGATACTGAAAATTACTTCCAAAAGTTAAATGTATAAACATCAGCAGAGAAAGAAATAAAAAAATACATAGAAGGATGCAAACCAGAAACATCTTCTAAGTCCCCTATCTTCTTAAAACAATTGTCATTATCATCATTTACTCTATCTGGATCTTCACCAAGAATAAATCAGATAAGCTTCAACTGATTTTCCTTGTCCTAGGTAGAATATACTCCCATACGCTTCTACCATCAGATGTAGAAAGGACTGCTTTTTCTTATATAACTTTACAGATAAATGGCAGTAAAAATAAATAAATAAACGACTTGAAACGATAAAAATAAACTAATCAAAATCCAAACGTTTTCTGATGCATATAATTGGAAAAGGAGAAATGCATTTCTCATACAAAACCAGGTTTATCAAAAACAACTGTGATAGCAAATAATGGAAGAAATACATATAATTCTAAAGTAGAAATCAAATCTGTTCAGATAAGGGGAAAAAAAACAAAATAAACATAACACTCTACGAGTCCCGATGGGTTCGAACCATCATCTCCTGGGAACAAACCCAGGTGCTCTTCCTTTTTGAGCTAAAGACTCACCTATTTGGTCGGGTCAACAAGAGTAAATAAATATAAGACCATGTAAAATTAAGAAATGTAATATACTAGAAGGGCAAAAAATTACGATTACTTTCATCAACTTTGATTACAAGAAGATTTTCCAATATATGTAAACAATGACCTTGTAATGTAGAGATAGATTGATTTGGCAATAGATCAATATGTAAAGCTCTTTCTAGAAGCAGAAACTAGTGGTGTTGGGCGATAAACCCATGGCAGATCGAGTTTGTGAGAGAGAGATAACAGAGAAACCAGAGAAGCTCAAAACTAAAAAGTTTGTGAGAGTGAGACAGAGACTTACATACCTTTGACCTTCGCCAATCCAGAGGAGGGAAGAGAGATGTAGATTTCGTCATAGAGGAGGCTCCTCGTCAAACCCAACCTACAATAGTTCATACACATGAGTAACAAGAGTAAATAAATATATGATCATGAACTCGAACAACCAATATGCCAAATGAAGTAACTAGGATAATCTAGTTGAGTTCATGAATAAAATTTATATTACAAAGAAAACGGGAAGACTTGGGAAGTGCCAATATAATTAACATCTATATATAAAGGCAACCTAAATGATCTATATTTCCAAATCCAAGTGTAGTAGTAACTATATATTAATATAAAACCTAAATGAGAAGCAAGGACACGATGGATCTTATATACCTCAATTACATGAAGGAACAAGAGGGCGGTTCTTTAATTGAAAGTCCAAAAGATCATGTCTTTGGAATGATTTCAGATTCATGGAAGCAACTCAATAGAGAATGCCTTTCAAAAAACCATTTCTCACCCTCCTTCAAAAGGGCCTCACTTAACATTGTGAGGATTGTCCCTATGATGTATAGTTATAATGACAACCAAAGCCTTCCAATCCTGCAGGGAAGAGCAGGGATGCATCAATGATGCCAAGTGCATGCGTGGAGTATTGGTTCTTTTCTAGCCTTTAATTGTTCCATTATTGCTGAATTGGAAATTCTAATTGTGGAATATTTTGGTTTCATGATGACAATTAATACCCCCTTGCAACACTGGTCTTTTTTCAAAGAAGTGTTTGTTTTTTTCCCCTAAAGGGAATATTAGGCAATGGTAACTCCTATTTTGAAACTTCTGAACTTCTAGTCTTTTCTATAGCTGCTCTTGGTAACTTTGTTTCATTGTGAATCAAGCAACACACTATGTTATGGTGTGGATTCTGTTATACCAAGTTTACGGTAAGCACATTGGCATAGGATTGAATATAGATCCTCTAAAAGTGCATATCTGCCCATGTCATCAATTCTGAACTAAGATCTTGCCAACCTTAGGTGGCTCCTCCTGTCTCCTTAATCGACAAATTTGTGATGGGCATTAAAGATTATGTGGCCTCTGTATCTGGTTGCACCTCCCCGGCAGCAATTTTGATGTTTGGAGTAAGCTAATATTATTTGTCATTTCCAGCTATGAAGAAGCTTGAATTTTCAGAATTAGTTTTGTTCCTTGTTTGATTATTCCCTACCTTCTTACTGCTGGTTTGGATTATGCTCTAGGGTCAACATTCTGACATGAAACCTGTTCTTGATAAAATGGGTAAGCATTGTCTTGTGCATTTTTTATGTAAACTGGCTGTCTAAAACCAGCCGCAGGTGTAGGGATTCTTCCCTACACCAGCATAATTAGCCATCGGGTAGGTGTAGGGATTCTTCCCTACACCAGCATAATTAGCCATCGGGTAGGTGTAGGGATTCTTCCCTACACCAACAGCAGTCATGGGGATTTAGATTAGTATTTGTTTTATTTGTTTTTATTATGTTTTATTCTTTATTGAGTTGTAATTCTAATTAGGATTCCTAGTTCAAATCTGATTTAGAAGTCCTAGTTTTGAGTCCTAGTCCTAGTTGGCATTCCTATTCCTATTTTGAATCCTAGTCCTAGTTAGGATTTATATTTCATGTCCAGCCTTGAAGGCTATATAATGTAAGAGCTCCATTGAGCTCCCCACGATTTAATGAATAAGAAATTTGCTTTGTTGCATTCCACTGTCCTGAGATAGGCTGTGAAGGTGAGGCTGAGATAGCCTTCACGAGTTCACTGTCTTTCTCATTCGTGTGCATTCAGATTTGTTCAAGTTTGCTACTGCTGATTGTTTGAAGGTTCATGGCTCAGTTATCCAGATCTGCTACCAGTTCAAGGATCCATCCAATAACCAGTAAGTAAATCCCCATCCCCAAACCCTTTTGTTCCTAACCCTCTAAGGCAAACCCTAATATCCCTCCATCTCCAAACATCACTTCCATAACCTAAAACCTGCCCAGCCTGATTCCACCATTAGAAGCAGCCCAAACTTGGACCGAATCTCCCCCTCACTGTTTGGGAAACTCGATCCAAGACCCTAGCCATAATACTCATTATAAACCCTAGATCCCTACATTAATCTCCTTCTCAAACCCTAAACCCTAACTTCACTATTTATCTAATTCCACCCTAGCCAATCCATTAAACCCTAGTAAATCCTGGTTCTGGTTCTAGTTGGCTTTATCCCCATCTAGGATTACATTAATTTTGGTTTTCATTCAATATCTGTCTCTTCTTCATATTCCTAATATTTCATTTTTTAATGTAAAACAAATTTAGCAGGCTTCTGGTGTTATCTATGAAGGCTACTTGTGTTTGTTGTATTAGTGGTCTGTTGGGTATTTGACATATATATGATAGAATACTTGCCTGCTATGGTCTCTAATTTTATTTTTCATGTCTTCTTATTTGGGAGATGCTAAGCGGTCTCCAATTTTATTGGGTTTTATTATGTAGTTTACAGTCTGCTGCTAGCCATTAAAAAAATAATTTACAGTTGCCTGCTGGATGCAGACTATGCCTTCTCTGAACAAACTGTCATTGCGGGTAATGAGTGTGGTTCCTTCTTATATAGCCACAGATTCCTATTCATCTTCCTCAATCACTATACACAAAACAATGGCAAAATACAACATCTTGATAAAGGGTGAAAATACCCTTGAAAAGTATTAAAACGATAGGTCATCAATGAATAGTGTACAACCGGAGCTGAATGACTAGGCAGAGGGAAACTATCCCTCCCCTGTTGTGTGTTTTCTTAAGACGTTCAGTAATAAATCCCAATCACAAGCAACAAGAGAAAGTGGAGATTAGATGGAAGTTTGAACTCCAAGAATGAATCCTATTTCCACCACTCAAACCTATAAAGATTCAAACCTAAAATCCACAAAAGAAGAACAAGAATCGTTAAAATGGAACAGGGATTTTTCCGTACAGATCTGAGTTTTTGAATAGTCGAATGCGAGGTGCCAACCGAATGCAGGGTGTGCCGTCACGATGAGGTAGCAGATGCCGTCCTTCGGCAGACCAGATGAGGTGAGGAGGACGATGGGTCGAAACGAAGGAGCAGGAAGAAGACGTTTTAGGTTTTTACGTTTTGATTTTGAAAAAGGGCAGAAAGCTGTGAAATCGTTTCACTTTGGTTTAGGTTTTAGAGTGGTCCGGTTGGAAAAAACGGTTTTGTTTTGGGTTGATTTGGTTTTTTTTTCTAAAACCATTTAAACTCAAGAATTCAAAAAAAATTAAAATGTACCGTTAGATGCCACACTTTACAGGTGTCAACGATATATTCCAGCACCGGAAAGATCGCCGCTATGCCTAAGCCGTTGAAGATCTGGATCCGGGGTGGTGAGATGGGCTCTAAAGGCCCTATCAAAGGGTGGTACCGCCTTATCCGGTGCTCGCCAGAATGACAGTGCCTCGACTTATGGATACAAAGACTAATTAAAGAGGGAGCGACCATTCTCAGCGAGGCCATTTATGGAAAAGTCTAACTCCCAACTCTTGCTATTCGGCAGGGCAAGAGCCCGTTCTTACAGCATGACCCTGATTCATTACTTACTCCCACAAGTAAATGAGGTAGTGAATTTCAAAGTAGTTCTTTCTCCGCCAATGCAATCTGAAATGGTTCTGCCAAGAAAAGGGTTTCAAAGGTGAAGGAGCTTTCTTTTGAGGAGACTCCTAATCCTATCCCAAAGTATGATGACTAGGTTATCCAAAAGAACGAAAGGACGCTCGATTTTGTAAATTTGGTTTTTTTCGAACCAAGATTCTATCCAAAGGGAGGTGAAGGTGAAGAACCCTGCAAAACTGTGGAAATTTGTTGTTTTTTTTATAGTTTTGGAACAAAAGTTTTAGAAATGTGAGATAATTTAATTTACAACTGTACTACAATGAAGAAATAAAGCAAACACTTTGCCGGACTTAAATCAAGATTGACTTTGATTGTGTATTTCAATTTTGCAAGTCACCCTCCTTAATTCCCACTTTTTCGTGTGATTCTGACTTAGGAGTTTTTACTTTATACATCAGTTGTTCCTTTTTTTTTTTTCTTCTTTTTTTTTTTTTTTTTTTTTGGGGGGGGTAAATAGTTATCCCTAATTCATATACTCCTTGGGAGAAGAATCATTTTTATATGCCGATTCATAGAAGTGACTGGTAAAATTACTAGAAAACAAGCTTAAATTTACAAAGCAGATGGTGTCTCAAACCTCAAACGTTTACAATGGCTTCTAAAACATGCATTAAACACCTGGCAATTAGAATTGAAGAAAAAGCAAAACCAAGAAAAAAAACACCAAGTAGAAGATTAATGCATCAATGCCATTTTTACTTAAACAAAAAAGCTGTTTCTTTATGTAATCCTATTACTTTTTTTCTTTTTTTTTTGGGTGCAATTCAAAGGCCGAATGGCCATCATGACCCCACTAGAAAGCACAAGGGGGTCAAATATGGTACCAACAGGCTCCACTTCTTGGAAAACATCCTATTACTTTTTTCATTCATCCCATAACCTATTGAATCGAATAAACATATAATATATCCATCCATTTCAATAATAATATGCCCAACATCCACTGACATCCATTTTAGTACTACGCTTGTTTGCATCTACTAACATCCAATTCGATATTTAATAACTACATCAAATGACATCCATTTAAGTACTAATTAAGAAATTACATCCACTAAACATCAATTTCACTAAAAACACTCCAAAGTATGAAGTGACGACAAGATCCATTTCACTAATATACCTAACATCCACAAAACATCAATTTCACTAATGCAAAAACAAATATCATATCTTTTAAAAAAGCCTTTGCTTCTGAATCGTGTATACATATACCTATAGATTATCCCTTAGATAAACAAACCAATAACAAAATATTTCATGAGAATCTTCCTACCTTTCACTAGGTGATCTCCAAAAATATCGCGCGAAGAAATAAAATCAGAAGTTAGCACATAAGCAGTGAGCCAATAATCACATAATTGAACATCTTAACTGGGAAGCCAAAGCAATGAAAGTTTACCTGTACAAATAGACTACCAAAATATAGGCCAACTTATGCAATGGCCTCAATTATCAGCTAATCAAATGAATAAGTGAAAAAAATCAATACATACAGTACTTAAGTAAATAAACAAACAAAATTTGTTACTTTTCTAACTTAGATAAATGAACTGAACCTTGTGAGCTACTACCCAAGAGCTTTTGGGTTAGAAAAGGACATGTATAGTATTATACATGGTCCCCAAGCTATTTTGGTTTAGCTAATTGCATCATTTTTCACCTTTCCACTTTATACAAGATTATCTTCAATAAAAAAAAAATTCTAACTAAGTTATAGACCTTTAGTATATGAGAGCTTCAAACTGGGATCTTCATCATCTCCATTTATCTGCCCCTCCATTTCCTCTCATAGGGAAGGGGGGCTAAAATGACCATCCTACCCCCTGCTCGAACATACTACTCGTGTGGGATCCACTCCCCCCTATTAGATGAAATGGAGGAAATGGAGGGGCAAATAAATGGAGACGATAATGCATTATTTTTCACTCCTCTCAACCCTAACATCCTCTCTCTCTCTCTCTCTCTCTCTCCTCTTTTCTGCACTTTTCTCTCCTCTCTCCTTTCGATCTTAATATGAACCACTCCATCACTCTTGGATTTTCGCCGAAGTATCTGTCGGAGAGGGCAACCAATGCAACGATCTAAGACGAAAACTTGAGTAGAACTGTGTTCGGCCGTAGAAGAGGAACCCAACTGCGGTTCTTTGAATCTAAGGGTTCTCTGCAACGCCTCCTCTCACTCTCTTCGCCGGAAAGTTTTCAGTAAGAGCTATATATTGCTTGCCCAATGCACTCTCTTTCCTCTAGTTACCAAAAAAAAATTGTATTGTGCTTTTGCCATTGTTTTCGTTTTGAAGAAATTGGTTCTGTAATTTAACCTTACTTTTTACTTGTGGCCTTGAGTCTGAAGTTGGTTCTGTGTTTTTCCCCTGTTCTGCAGTGGTTGGTTGAACCCGGATCTCGTGAAGTAGATATTCTTGTGCCACCCCTTGTCAACAGCCAGTATCAATCATGGTCCTCTTGTGCCGGGATTGGAAAATAATTATTTTTGTTGGATTTTATCCCCACATGGGGGTGGACACAATGACCACCCTGCCCCCCTGAGTGGTAGGCACATGTGCCTGGGCGCAGCCTGTGCTGCAGCCCAGAGAACGTTCTCCCTTAATTTAGAGTTAATAAGATATATGAAACACAGGTTCCCAAGAAGTTATAGGACCAAGGCTTGTGCCTAAAAAATCAAACTTTCCTGTTCAAAGAGAAAACAAACTTTTCTCAATTAAGAAACAAAATGAAAGCCCAACCACTATCCTTAGTGTTTTGATGTAAACTCCCGTCAGTGATTAATAAAGAGTCTCATCTGATGGATTTAGGTTATGATCTAATAAATTTATAGAGTTTGGAGAAGATTGATAAAGAGTGCCCAGCTTTCAGATGTGCGCTGAACACCCTGCCATGCCACAGAGGAGCCCCATACCCCTTACGATAGTAGCTACTGGTATGTAGAAGAATCGATCGATCCACTGGGAGAGTTGACAGCCTGATGATCATAGCAAAACCTTGATCGGATTCTAACCATTCTACAATCATTCTATATTTCTCTCCACTAAAGTTAGATGATGAGAAAATCTTTATATATAGAGTTCTCAAGTGTGGTGTTTGGTTTTCCCTCTCTCTTTGCCTTTAAATTAAGATGGTGAGTTGAAGTGAATCAATAACATTATGGTGATAGAATGCATGCCGATAACAACGGCATCACAAATTGGCAGTGCATGAAGATCACGATAATGGGTTCTATACAAGTAACTTGTCTTTTCGGAGGTAGGACATCTAAACTATTAAGTGGGATTCGGCTCCTCTGTAGTGCACCCCGAACTGCACATTATCTGATGTGACAACTTAGGTCGACACATGGCCTGGGTATCAATCAAATGGCGAGGACAGATGTGCTTCATGCATCCTCACCGTTCGATCCATGTGTCGACCTAAGTTGTCGTGCCGGATAATGTACAGCTTAGGGGTGCACTACAGAGGAGGTGGATCCTATTAATTGTCGGTGGCTTGGGAGGTAAGACTCTCATACAATGTTTTATGAGATAAGACCCTACAACCTGATGATTGCAATAGTGCAACTTAACCATTACACCAAGGCTCACCCATTGGTGTAATTATGATAATGACATTACATTTTACCCAAGAGTTCTTCTTTGGCATTCATCTTATCTAGAAACTAACATAGCTTGATGGAAAAGCTGTTTGGTGATGAGTGATAAGACAACTGATCATAGATGTCGAATGGTGGAATCAGTGACCGGTTTTTCTAGAAAGACACTTCCGATAATATATCTTGGAGCTCCCCTATATGCTGGTAGACTCAGAGTGTCTTTTTTGGATGAATTCTTAGCTAAGATGAGCAAGAAGGTGGCGGGTTGGAAGGGGAGTCTGCTGTCCTCGGGTGGGAGATTAGTGTTGCTTAAACACATGCTTGCCTCTATGCCAATACATATTATTTCCACGCTGGAGTTTTTCAAGGTAGTCATTAAAAAGTTTGATGGTATTTGTACGGATTTCTTGTGGGGACAATCGAAATGGGGCAATCGCCGTCATTGGGTGGGGTGGCATAAGGTGTGTAAACCCATGGCTGAAGGGAATCTAGGGGTGAAGCGTCTTGAGGACATTGGCTTGGCGCTTCGGTTGAAAGGGTTGTGGTGGGCGATGTCAGGTAACACTTTATGGTGTTCTTTTTTTAAAGCTAAGTTTCTCAAGAATACGTATATTGCCTAGGCAAGTCCATGTTTGGCTGGCTCGTTATCTTGGAGAAGAGCAATGGTTCATAAAGAAACACTTTTTTCAAATTCGCAATGGCTGGTTGGAAGAGGGGACGTAAATTTCTGGTTAGATAATTGGTTAAGGTGGGGTGCTCTGCTTGACCGTGTGGATGGGGCGACTAATCTTGATCTCTCAAGTCGGGTGTGTGATGTTCTTAATCAGGAAGGTGTTTGGGATCAGGATGTTTTGCAAAAAATTGATTCGGCCATAGTGCTTGATAATATCCGGAATGAAAATTTTTCTCAGTCAAGTAGGGTGGATAGATTGGTGTGGACGCTGGCAAGTGACGGCAAGCTCTCTATCAAAGCCTTATGGAACGAAATTCGGTCAGCTTTGCCGGAGAGGCCATTTGCGAAATGGCTTTGGAACTGGATGTTGCCATCTAAAATTGGTTTTTTTACTTGGCAAGTGCTTTGTGGGTCAATTCCAACAGATGATGCAATTATGGCGATGGGCATTCCCTTTGTTTCCAAATGTTTATGTTGTGGTTCTCCTGTGCGGGGGACGACAACACACTGTTTGGTGGCAAGAGGAACGGCTAGCAAGGTATGAGATTTTTTTTCAAGGCTGGTTGACATAGAATTGGTGCCCACTCAGGATGTGAGATATAGAATTTTATTCTGGCACGGACATGCTCATTGAAGGGGTCTCGGTGGTGTGATTAATGGTTTACTTCCCTCTTTTATTGTTTGGGAGTTGTGGAAAGAGAGGAACAATCGTAGGCATGGGAAAAGAGCCCGTTCGGCTAGTTACATTGTGCAGGTGATCTGTAATTAGATGAGAGAAATTGCTTTTCATCCTGCATTTCGTAAGCACCCGAATTTTCAGGACGCTATGGTTCTCCAAATTTTTTGAAATTACTCAAAAATTGGTTGTTCGTCGGCCTACGACCCCATGTTCTAGTGCCATCTTTTCTTTGCGATTAAGCTTAATATTGATGGTGCTTGCAAAGGAAACCCAGGGGAGGGTGGTGGGGGGCATCATCAGAGACAAGTATGGTTCTGTCATTACTGCTTTTGCTAATTACTATGGTGCTTGCACAAATAACATTGCTGAACTGAGAGCTTTGAGGGATGGTTTGAGACTTTGTGCGAATTTGGGGTTAGTAGGGGCTATTGTTAACTCGGACTTGGAGGTGACTCTCAAGTGTGTGTCACAACGAAGGTATAGCCTCTGAAAGGGTTGGTATTGATTCCAGGGGATCATGGACCTCATCAAGTCTACTAAGCCTTTGCTCTCTCCTTCACCTTTACAGAGGGGAACAGGGCAGCAGACTGTTTGGCCAATTTAGCTTGTGAATTAGCTTCTGATATTTATTTTAGTGGGGAGATGAATCTCCCTCTGGATCTTCGGCGGATTACCAAAGAGGATGCTCTTGGCTTTCCTGTGTTAAGGAATTAGCTTTCTTTTGCTTGGGGTTGCTTGTAAGGGCTGTGTGCTTTCTTGGTTTTCTTTCTGGAGAGTTGAGGGTTCAATATCTTTTGGGCTGGGATAAGGCAGGTATGTTCCCCCCTTGTAGTCTTTCCTTTTCTTTGATTGATCTTTAATAAAATCGTACGGGCTGGACCAAATCCCAGATAATGTTCGGGTTAAAAAAAAAAAAAAAAAACTTGATGGAAAACTATTTTCCGTACAATTTTAGAATCTCTTTTATATCCAATTGATAATCTCATGAACATTTGAATGTCTGTACCACAAAATATTCCCCATGCAAATAGGGTAAAACTTGTCCAAAGAAGATGCACCCTCAACCTTAGGAATAAAGGTGATAAAATAGTCACTAACACCCTTAGGCAACACTCAAAATTTGAAAAAAAAAAAAAAAAAATTCACCGCATTACATGTGTCTTTTTTTTACGACGTTTCAAGTTTTATGGAAAAAAAAAATACCAGAAAACCCATCCAGTCCCATAGAGCTATATGGATCCAAGTGCTAAATAGCATTTTTATTTCTTCAGAAGAAGGGATAGTTTCAAGCCCTAAAACAAGACAAGATGTCCAAGTGAGTCACCGTTGAACGCATTATGAGTCCTAATTAGACTAATTGATTAAACTTACTACTAAAAAAAATGACCAAAATTAAAACTCAATTTGTATTGGAATGTATGGCCCACAATCTAAGATCCATTTACCAAATTGACCGGAATATTTGAACCGCCTAAAATTAGACTCTCTACTCTTAGCCAATAGGCCAAACAAAGATCCAACTCATGAATAATATTCAAATCCTGAACACCATATTCAAATCTCAAACTAAACTCAATCCTTTGACTCAAACATTGGGCTATTTCCAAGCTTTTGGAACGTTGCCATGCAGAACCTTAAGTTCCACAAGTCCCAGGAAATAGAGTTCAAACCACCTTGGGGCCTACCCCCATCCCCTGTCTCCCCCCCCGTATTAAAGCTCTCCAATTCCAAAAAAAAAAAAAAAAGAGTTCAAACAAAACCCATCAAGCTCCAAAATTAAAGTCCAAATGCCCAAGCCCATCATATGGGCCGGCCCAAACTCAGGTGGATCAAAGGAACCTAAAACAATGGCCTCATTAGGCCCAAAATAAATTTAGATAATTCCAGGAGGATGCAACCTAAGCTCAAATAGACCCAAAAACGAAAAGTGGGGATTTCTACATCAAGCTGGTTTGATTGGTCAATCTTGTTGTTTGGTCCAATTTCCAGAATCATCCTTAGTTGCTATGTCCTGATTTGTGATTTGCATGTCACCCTTATTTTATGAATGCATGATTTTGTTGTGTTTGTGTTCAAACAACATTGACTGTGTGGGTTTATTTCTTAATGAATAGTGAGTATAAGTGGTCATCCTCAATCAATTACATTTCAATTTGGAGTTTTCTAATCAACGAGGAATACATCCTTCAATCTTTTAATGTCTCAAAAATCTCACCAATTTTATACCTGAACAGCCGAGATATTAGATGAAACTAATCAGTAAAGGTATGTATGGCAATGTTTTTGTTCTAAAATATTGATTCGGACTCAGAAATAGTTTTTTGTGTTTTTGTGTTTTTTGAATGATTTTGTGTCTTTAAATTCTGTATTCAGCATGACCCTGATGCAGTACTTCCTCCCACAAGTAAATGGGCGTAGTAAATTTCGAAGTAGTTCTTTCTCCGGAGTCAAAGAAGGATTTTGCCAGAGAAAGGGTTCCAGAGGTTATAGACCTTTCTTTTGAGGAGACTCCTAAACCAATCCCAAAGGATGATGACTAGGTTATCCAGAAGAAGGAAAAGATTCTGTAAATTTGGTTTTCTTTGAAACCAAGATTTTATCCAAAGAGAGGGTACGAAAGGTGAATAATAACCCTTGCAAAACTTTGGAAATTACTTTTGTTTTCATAGGTTTTTTTTTTTTTTTTTAGTTCCAGAACAAAAGTTTCAGAAATGTGAGATAATTTTACAACTATACTAAAGTTAAGAAATAAAGCAAACACTTTCCTGGACTTAAATCAAGATTAACTTTTGATTGTGTATTTCAATTTTTTAAGTCACCCTCCTTAATTCCTACGTTTCCATGTGATTCTGACTTAGGAATATACACCTTGGGAGAAAAATCATTTTCATATGCAAATTCATAGAAGTTATGGTAAATGAATAGAAAACAGGCTTACATTTACAAAGCAGATGGTGTCCCAACCCCCAAAAGATTAAAATGGCTTCTAATACATGCAATAAACACCCGACAATTAGAATTGAACAAAAAGCAAAACCAAGAAAAAAAGCACCAAGTAGAAGATTAATGCATCAGTGCCATTTTTACTTTTATTTCAAAAAAAAAAAAAAAAACTGTTTCTTTATGTAATCCTATTACTTTTTTCACTCATCCCATAACCTGTTGAATCGAACAGACATATTACACATCCATCCATTTCAATAATAATGCCCAACATCCACTGACATCCATTTTAGTACTAAAAAATTACATCAATTATAAACGCCATAAAAATGCTGCCAGTCGGAAATGAACGACGACGTTTTATCGTTGTGGCCGTATGGATGGACTTTTAGTGAAATGTATCTTATAAAGACATTTGTATAAACACCGCTATAGAGATTGTGATTTCTTAGTTTAGTGGCATTTGTTAGTAAAAGTCATGGCGTTTGTACAAGCTTCGGTATAGACTCAGAGGTCTCCACATAGAGGCGTTTATCATGCTGCAAATATAAGCAATAGGGGAATAAAAAAAACGTCATTCCCATCCAAAATATGTTTACATGATGAACAAAGCTAATTAAGCCCCTTTGCAACTATGGGAAATGTACATTTCTTGTTGGGAGATTTGCAGCAAAATAACAACAATATATAATGCATGACCAATTACATGACAAGGAGATCTGTTTTAATAGTTCAATGATCGAAACTCAACTCACCAACCCACTCCAAATTAACCATTTGGGTTTTGCTAATTGTATCCCTTTTTCACCTTTCCACTTTATACAAGATTATCTATAATAATAATAAAAAAAAAATTCTAATTAAGTTGTAGACCTTTAATATATGAGAGCTTCAAATTGTAAGTAGGCATAAAGAACTTTTGCGCTTCATGACCTACCATGTAGAGGACATGAATGGGTCTGAACGGGAGCTCAGCACGCCTAAGGTGTTGTCAGTCGTTGGACTGTACCACACACATCTCTAGGCATGCACCGAAAATATGTGATTGCAATATGCAAAATTTATGTCTATTGTATATGTTGACAGTTGGGATGAATAGATTATCTATAATAAAAAAAAATTCTAATTAAGTTGTAGACCTTTAATATATGAGAGCTTCAAATTGTAAGTAGGCATAAAGAACTTTTGCGCTTCATGACCTACCATGTAGAGGACATGAATAGGTCTGAAAGGGAGTCCAGCACGCCTAGGGTGCTGCCAGTCGTTGGATTGTACCGCATACATCCCTAGGCATGCACCGAAAATATGTGATTATAATATGCAAAATTTATGTTTATTGTATAGGTTGACAGTTGGGATGAATGGATGATGGGTCTTGCATGTTTGTTTCTCTGCTCTTTATTAACTATATTTGATGCTTGTGTTTCCAAAAAAGGTTGGCCCATTTCATAATCCCAGATTAATCAATCAATCAACTCATCAAATATTTATTCTTTGTATTGACATTCTCTTGGTAGGAGTTGAATCCAGAGCCTATTATTCATAGCTACATGGCAAAGCTTGAACAATTAGGGTTTACTATTTATCAATGCACAAATCAAAGGACAAGAGTTAGACCTAGTTCTGATGATTTTACTTGACAACAATGGTTCTCCCTGTGGTATATAATCTTGGATATATTCTCTGCAGTCAGGACATTGAGGTCCTAGCCCTCTTTGGTACAGCAGGTGGACTAGTCTCCACAAAGGAAGTTGATATCAGTGCTAATCTTGTTTGCAAGTTGTAAGGAACATTCCTAAGCATGACTCATTATAAAAAAATATCACCCAATTATTTGTTTAGTCTTTTTGCATATGTGATGCCTTGTTTCTTTATATTGTCTCTTACTTAGATGTGTCTATGGTAAGGCATAGCTACTAATTTGATTAGCTTAATTCCAATGTATTTGCTTCTTCCTCCATACCTCTTAATCTTAACAACAATTAAGAGAGATGGGTCTAATTGGTATTATTTAAAAGCTTTGTCATGGTAAACAACAAGACTCTGCATTATTTTGTCAAATTCGGTCAACACCTGTCCTTTTTGTTTCTATAAATATCCCCTTCATTTCGTGAAAGATAGAAAATGGGTAGGCTTGTAAATGGATCAGATTTGGCTCGGATACGGATTAGATGTGATCGGATTTGAATATTCCCTGGTCGAATATGGATACCTCTAAACGGATTCAGATGCGAATTGAATTAGATTTTCGATCATCTGTTTACATCTCTGCCTTGTGTAACCTAGACCTTCATCTCCTAGTGGATACAATTCACTCTCAATCCATATCTTTTAGATCATGACTCTTTTTTCCTCATTTTTTCGAACTTGTTGAATCTTCAAAAACCCTTAAGATCATTATTTATTTATTTTTTTATTATTAAGTATTCGTATTTTTTTTGGATGGATTTTTATCGGAGTATATGAATTTTTTTTCCTAATGTCTTTAAACGAATATGAATGTCCCTAAACGGATACGGATGCGGATCGAATTCGAATTTTTGATTATCCATTTACAGCTCTACAAATGAGACAGATGTTGGTTTCCGACGCATAAAGATCTTCAGAAAACGGAAAGCTCTTCCAGAAGCTTTGCAGGCCCACAACAGGCAGCAGCTCAGTTTGAGAGGGCTGAGTGATCGGTTACTTTGGCGGTTTGGCCCATACTGTCTTAAAGACAATCACGTTTCTTCTACTTAACATCCTGCACTTGGGCTTGGGCTTCTCACCGCATTTGGCATTTGGCATTTGAAACTGACCCTTAAATGCAGTGGTCCCCCCCTCAAAAAAAAAAATATATATATATATATATATATGGGAGAATGTTTTCTGTGTCGCAACGGAGGCACTCCGCTGCGCTCAGGCACATGAGCCTGTCATTCAGGGGGACAGGGTGGTCAATACGCCAACCCCCATGTGCATGGACGCAGCCTATGCTGCGGCACAGAGAACAACGTCCCTATATATATATATATATATAATATATATGAAGAAGGTTATACATATAGATTGGGAAAAAGTTTTTCTACACCGGTGGCTAAAGGATCAACCACCATCTTAGGGTCATTAAACATCCATTTCCCTTATATTGCATGAAGTCGATAATACCCCCAAGTCATGCACGATATCCTCTCTTGTCCATCTGAAGGCCGTGGTCAAAGAAGAATGGCTAAAGGAAAACTC
Organism: Telopea speciosissima; assembly: GCF_018873765.1. Classification (NCBI taxonomy): domain Eukaryota; kingdom Viridiplantae; phylum Streptophyta; class Magnoliopsida; order Proteales; family Proteaceae; genus Telopea; species Telopea speciosissima. The sequence goes on along the minus strand of NC_057925.1, from coordinate 9,698,051 downwards.
GATTCATCTCTTTGGTCCTTTTCATCTTTTATGATCATGGATTAAAAAATCGAATATGAATCGTTTAATTTAATTCAAATCGATGGAGATGATTTCAAATTAACCCTAATTCTCTGCGCACTAACTCTATTTGAGTTATGCTTAGTCAAGGTGATTCATGTCGATTTGAATCGGAAACGATGGAGATTAATTTCGAGTTTTTAAACTTTATATAGAATTTAGGGGTGTAAATATGGCCCAGTCAACCCGAGCCCGCCCTGAGCCCGAACAAGGCTTGGGCTGGAGTTTTCCACTTGAGGGCGGGTCAGGGTTGAAATTTTCAAGCCCTGAGTCAAGGTTGGGCTGGGTCAGGGTTGAGGCCTCGGGCTAAGCCCAACCCAGCCCGGTCTTGTGTTAGGTTATGCTTTATAAATTATTGTTTATATTTTACATTTTGTGTTTAGTATCTAATTATCTATTAGTTTACCAAAAAAATACTAATTATCTATTGAACGATACAATTTTAAGATTGGGCTAAGTTTTTCAACCCAAAGAAAAGTCTAATCGTCAATTGAGTATGAAACAAACCAATACCCAATCACATGTGTCTCATTTTTTTAAATGTATATAAGATGACGTAAATGACAAAAAAGCAGCGCAAGTCAAGGCCAACCAGGCGCTAGCTAAAATCGAGGTCAATCAGGGTTGGGCTGGGCTGGGTTGGGCCTAGGCCGAGATATCTCAATCGGACCTAGGGCCGGGTTGGACTTGGATTGAGCTAGGAGGACTCGGGGTTGGGCTAGGGTTTTAAAAAAATCCGGCACAACCCAACCTAGTTTCATCCCTAATAGAATCTCAATGACTTGAGCATCTGAACTTTGTAGTGCGCAATAGAGCATGGTTTTAAAAATCGTGATCGGATCAGAATCAGCCAAGGCTGATCTTGATTCCAGTCCATCCGACTTGATCAATCCATATCCCAATATCTAGGTTTAGAGCAATTTGGGGTAGATTTTGTACAGATTCTGATTTGATCTAATATCGGAATCGTCTAACCCGATCTTGATCCCGATTCTGGGTTTCTAAACTTTGCAGTGGGATGATTAAGCATTTCTATTCCGCCCCCCCCCCCCCCCTAAAAAAAAATGAGGGCCTTAAACTGCATTAAATAGAAATGTGGGCATGAAGCGCATCACAGCTCACCAATTGCACTAGGCAGCTGTTGGTAAGGGCCCTAATTTGTAAGCTGTAGAGGTCTTTCTTAGCAAGTTATCCACCCTCTGTCCTCTTTGCTTGATGACAAGCCTAAAGAAAATATAATGTGATTTCAAGTTCCATCTTTTGTCACAAATTGAATCGAAACTAAGAAGCTTCCGTTTGCAAATAAGTATGGTGCATCGGGTGCACTGCACTTGAGATGATAAATTTCCATATGAAAAAAAAAATATGCTCTCTTATTTTGAGGAGGAAAGAGATAAATACATGAGAGTGTTGGCGTGGGCCACACACCTGGAAAGAGTTTTTTTTCCCTATACTTTTAAGTTGTATATTATAGTTTCACCAAAAAAGTTATATATTATAGTTTTGGTTTATCAGAATCCTAAGTATTAATTAGCATATAATATCACAAACCAACTTGGGATTACAATTTGGTGGGTATGATGAGTGGTCGACATTTATTTATTTATTTATTTTTGGTAATGCCTACATTTATTCCAATATTCCAAATTTCCAATCTCAATCTTCCTGTGAAGTCTGACCTCTCTCTGATTACCTTCCATTACTGATTTATTATCCATCTTCAAAGCTCACGGGCTTCCGGCTTCACGACCCAAGAAACCTAACCTAGAAAACCAGTTCAAAACTCTTGCTTCTGTGTTCTTCTGTTGATGTAATGGTCTCTCTCTTCTCATCGGTCTGCTTCAATCAAATTTGATGGGATATCTTTCCTGCAAAGCTGAATCCTCTATCTTAACCTCCAACTCCCACAGCAGCACCAGCTCCGGCTCCACCCACTCTGCCCACAACAAACCCAAGAAGAAGAAGAAAGACAGAGAAGAGCCCATCAAAATCCAACAATTCGAGTACAGCGACCTTGAAGCCGCTACGAATGGTTTCTCAGATCAGAAACTATTGGGCAGAGGCAGCCATGGTTGCGTCTACAAGGGTGTCCTCCGCAGCGGCCGCCTCGTCGCCATCAAGAAACCCTCTAGAGGTCGCGGCGCAGCCCCTCGCACCGCCTCTACTGCCGACACCAGCAACGAAGTTGACAACGAGATTGATATCCTCTCCAAAATCCATAGTCCTCGGCTTGTGAACTTGCTGGGTTTCACCAATGACTCCAGAGATCGTCTTCTGGTTGTCGAATTCATGAGTAATGGAACCCTTTACGAAGTTCTTCACAATAGCCCTCGACCGCCCAACTGGGGTCGAAGAATCAGACTTGCCCTTCAGACTGCTAAGGCCATTGATACTCTTCATTCCTCCATTCCTCCTGTAATACACAGAGACATCAAATCAGCAAATGTCTTGATTGATCGAGATTCCAATGCCAGATTGGGTGATTTTGGGCTCGCTTTGCGGTGCCACGTTGACGATTTCCGGCTCCGGTCGACTGCGCCGGCGGGGACAATTGGGTACCTCGATCCTGGTTATCTTACGCCGGATAATCTGAGCACAAAAACTGATGTGTTCAGTTTTGGAATTCTTCTGTTAGAGATCTTCAGTGGAAGGAAAGCCATCGATGTTGGGTATTCGCCACCTTCAATTGTCGATTGGGCAATTCCGCTTATAAAGAAAGGTAAGATTTTGGGCGTCTACGATCCCAGAATTCCACCTCCGAAGGATCCAATGGTGAGGAAGCAATTAGCAGTAATTGCAGCCAAGTGTGTGAGGTCTTGCAAGGAACGAAGGCCATCGATGAAGGAGATTGTGGAGTGCCTAAGGGTTCTTACTAAGATGGTACCTCTTCATTCCTGGAATGGTTTATCTGTTAGTAATCCATGTTTGATGATAGAGACAGAAGGCCGCCCTGTAGAATCTGAAAATACCCATTGGAATTCAAAGCAAAGGCATCCAGTAGGAGAAAATGGAGATTACAGACGTTCTCGGTCATTGAAGAACTCAAGTAGAATTTATTCTGATCTGGGTTTAGTTTTTAGGAGCAATTTGATGGATCTAATGGCTGGAACAGATGGAAACTCCAGCTTCCGAGGTGAAGCAGATGGTGTTGAGCTCTCATCTTCTTCTGCAATTCAAGGATTTTTTAGTCAGATGAGAGCCCGCTCTGTTGGATCCAATTATGATAGAGATGGTGTTTTCCAATTAAGTAGAAACAAATCTGTTGGAGGAAGCTTAAGACAGAGAATTAGTTGTGTCAATAGCAGGTCTGTTAGTGCAAAAGCAGCAAAGCCTGTATAGTTTCTCCTGGATTTGATTGAAAGAAATTCTGCATCTTATAAATTTGAATTACAGGGAACATCTCTCATGCCTCTCCTGCAATATTTTGATCCAATTTCCCATTTGTTTTCATTAATCTAATACTTATCCATCTCAATTTGTAAGATCAAATTGGTTATGGACAAATCGTTTTCATTAATCCAAAGCAGCTTTCCCTTGTTTTTAACTCTGAGAACCAATCTGAGATACATTTCCTGAGTCTCTATGAAGTTTCCTGATCTGTTCTTACATGGTTATTTAAAATAGTGCCGACAGATTTGCATAAAGGTGACCATTGCTAATGCGTGGTTATAGGCTAATTATTTTGTATCAGCCAAAATTTCTTTGTTTGACTCTTTAATTAATTTACCTGTAGTGGCCTGTGATAGGTGACCTGTATTTATATTAAAACTCTTATCAGCACCGAGGGACTTGTGTGAATCATAACTTGGCATCATGGTTTTAAGTATTGGTATCAGCCGATCCGTATCGGTATGTAATTACCGAAATCTTATCAGTGATACCAGAACAAGGGAGGACAAATGGTCCAAAAAAACCCCTATATCGGTATTTTAAGGGGTAAAACGGTTGGATCTAGCCCGATACAGTTGATCCGTATCAGTATCGATATCGGTAACAACTCATACCGATGCCAATACAATGCACTATGATATACACAAGGCAGATCAACCAATGAAAGACCGCCATATAACTCTCCAAAAAGATGTCATATTTTTTCATTTTTTTTCTCCATTTCTATTCCATCGATTATTTACAAGACTTGAAGGATTGGGAGACTTATGACATATATATGACCGGCTTACCAATAGATAGATGATACGTGTTGGGAGTCCAGGCTTGAAACTATGTGAATAGACCTGCAGTTGGTCCAAGAGCACGAAGAGGTCGTTGAGACCAAAATCTCCTAAAACAAACAAGCAACCAAAACTTTTTCATGTGGTCACTCAACTTGAGATTCCCCACTACGCTAGTTGCAAGACGGTTAGACGCGTCTGATGTAAGTATAGAACCATTTTTTTTTTCTCCGTAAGAGCTTATGAGGACCCAGGTCAAACCTTCTTGGACGTAAAGATACTATCGTAGTAACTGTACAATACAAGGTGAAAGCCATTGTATTCTATCGTAAGTCTACTGTTCTCTCTGTCTTAGCTGCACAACTGTTGTTTTCTTCTGAGATCCGACTTAGGTATCGAAGAGTAACCTGGTGTCGACTCTGATCATCTCTTCCATGTTTCTCTCTCTATCTTGACTCTCTAGTGTGCAGGATTCACCCAGCAGATCTCGGCGGTAACACACCAAAAAAAATTTACTGTGACCCATATTAATTTGATATTATTGCAAACCGCCAACTGTGTAATTTACTATTTTTAATATCTATTACAAAAGGGACAAAAAAATGGAAAGGAAAAGAATATTGGAATAGAACTCTAGCCTTTCATTGAAAAAGAAAGATTTGGAAGTACTACCCCAATCCTATACACCTTCCAAAAACAAAAAAAATGGAGAAGTGTAGAAGAACAGGGACAAAACGGAGTTAATATTCTAAAGCAGAGAGAGAGAGAGAGAGCGGGTGTGATAACTGATAAGGATTGCTACAAGGCAAAAGCCACCAACTTGAGAAGCACGAGAAGAGGGGTGTCTCTAGCAAGCGACCACAAGCAAATGAATTATATTCTTCCTTGTATCAAGGCTTTCTTTACTTTCATTAAACCAAAAAAAAAAAAAACAAGCTTTCTTTACAGCTCATAACCTTGGAATAATTCTTGTGTTGCCTGCCCCTCTTAGGTCTTAGCTGTCACCTCCGGGTGGCTACAACCCAGACAGAGTGTTTGGACAGGGATAGGGTGATCATTGCACTCCTCTTCCCCCATCCCCCAAATTATTATAGGCACTGAAGGAATTGGACCGGACAAAAAACTAGAGGGACAAAGATCCGGTCTTAGCTTCCATTTAACGATTAAGAGTTTTCCTGAGACTTGAGATTTGAATGTAGACACGTGTTCTGATTTTTCAAGTTAGTTCAATGAGGCCAATTTGAATTGATCCAAATAACCCTAGAATTGGCGTGAAATGATAGAAATCAAGGGAACCTTGACGTGAATATTCTGATTTAGAACACCAAAAAATTGAAATCAGTCCCATCCGATTCATCGATTTTTAAAACCTTGGAGCATACTAATGAGATAATCTTTTCCTATTACGTCTTGGACTTGAAAATTTGGGCCGACTTAAATGCATCCAATTTTCCAGGTTTTGGGCTGGATTTGGCTTGAAGCAAAGCCAATATCCAACCAAAGATCTTTTTAGGCTTGAAGATTGATATGCTATAGTGCCTTCTGAGAACAACCGGAATGCCGTAAACATGGTTTTAAAAATCGGAATCGGAATCAATGGAATTGACCAATTTAAATCAGAATCGTCAATCCAGATTTTGAATTAGTCGATTCCAACCGATTCTGGTATACATCGAATTGAAATTGATGGTGGTGTCTTTAGTGTGTAGGACACCTTGGCCCAACTCCACTCCTTGGCTATCAAACTCTTGTAATTCAGACACCTTCCATTGGTCACGCTCTAATAAATAATCTTTCTTCTACCCAAAAGAAAAAATTGAAATTGTTGGTGATACTTAACTTTCATCTTAAGTTTTAGGTCAGAATGGGAAGCTTTTTCTTCGTTTATTTTTCGGTAAGGAACGTGAAGCTTTCAGGTTCTACCTTAGTGGGGCACATCATCTATGATCTTACGACTATATTATGAAGAAGCATCTTTCTAAACTTGGGGAGAAAGGTGGGGGTGGGGGTGGGGGGGGGGGGTTGTTGACCAGGATCCGCTTTTCTCCCAATTCCTATAGGTAGAAGGAAAAATTATTGAGAAGGGTGGCTAGAGGGACTCAAGCTTCAATTACACATAACTCATGAAATCAGGGAGTGGAGTTAGGTCAGACCGTTTTACATTCCAAAGATGGGGCCTTTCTAGCAAGGGTGTGCGTAATACAATTGGCATCCCTACAAATAGGAGAAAAGGAACAACTCTCAAATATAGAAACGAGCATATGGATATCATCCACTATGGGACTAAGCTGAGATGGAGGTTTGCGGAAGATGTCAGTGATGAGCAGAACCACTTCACGGCGATCAAATTCTACATATATCTTTTAGATACCAAAGTTCCAGGGAAATGAAAATTTCAAACTTAAAAGAAAAACTTATTTTTAATCATTATCCCATGTGAGTATATCGCTAACTCCAAATCATTCAATATTTGGTTATTAAATTCACACTGCTTTGCATCCAATTCCCTTTGGTTTAAGATGATAAAATTACATTTTTTTTGGGTAATCGATAAAATTACATTTAAATGTATTATTACTAAACATGGTAAGAAATGTAAGTAATTTATGTAATCTCCTGGGATAATGATTACACATTTATTTGTTAGGTTAGAAAATTTTCACTTCCTTTGAAGCCAAACATAGCCGAAAGAAAAAGATGGAAAGAAAGAGCATCGATCACTCTCACCAAGCTACATTTATTATTCACAGTTATTTTTTCTCCAAATTGTGTCCCTTTGCACATTAGTAGCTAATTTTGTATCTGTTTATTGAGTTAACGCAGAATTTAAATCCGTCACTGAAGGAATTATAAGAACGGCCTAACATCTATGGAGGAGGAAGCACCTCTTAGCGTAGTGGTGGCTGCCGGTTCAGTAGAACTCTAACTTAAGTCCGTGAGAGGTCACTTTCAACTCCCTCCCCCCTTGCACCACCTCTGGCCGCCCTTCCTTAAGTTGGGAGACCATCCCCTAGTGGCCTATGGGCTCTCAATAGGATTTGACCCAAAAATAAAAAAAATAGTCCATGAGTTTAGGATCTACACCGTTGGATTAGGATCAGTACAGAGTCTATAGACTATAGAATACAGACTGAGGTCAGTTTGTACTAAAATAAGACCAATAACTTAATGTGGGATCGATTCTGGCTCCTAGCAGGTCGGTTCCGGTCTGAGTCCGGTTCTAGTCCTAAATTAACACCTTTGCCACAGGCGCAAAGGATGATAGAGTGAGTCCTTCCAGAGTTGAGAGTGAGGTATGGGGTGTAGATCTTCCTGAGCACGTCTGGCTCATTTGTGGATTCACTCCTAGCTGAGCCTTGCTACGAATTTCCATTGGAAATGACCATGCTTTCCATTGTTACTCGCATGTAACGCCCATGATGTTCTTCTAGGCCCGCCACACCCTCATGGACTCAAAAATTTTTGGGCTGGGTTGGGCTTATGGTAGCATTGGTGTTTTTTTTTTTCATGAGTACTCTGCCAGGTAAGGGTCCCATCCAGTGGTGGGCCTTGATCCTAACTGTTCATCAAGGACAGGCTTTCAATTGTCTAAATTCTCTCACATGACATATCAAATGGAGCCCAAATTTTATGGAAAGGTAAACGACTTAAGGTAGCCTAACCACTTGTCAAGTTTCGGCCCAATTGATATTGACTAATTGGCAAAGTTAGGAAATTCAAGGTGTCCAAGAGGGTTACGAGAGAGTGCATGCCAATGCATTAATGTGTGGCATACATGGGAGGGTATTTGATCAAATTTGAGTATAGAATTTGATGCAACCAATTGAATGTCCACAAAGTGGTAATTTTCCCATATATCTTTGAACATAAAATCCCTCATCAAACAAGGTTATATGCGGATGATTAGAGATGAGAATTTAGTAGATTTAAAGAAAGACCCTAGCATCCCTAGATTGAATAACTCTGGAGATTGAACGTCCTTGAAATAGAGATTGAAAACTCATGTGATAAATACAAGTCTACCAACATGGGAAAATAATTGAGGCTAGCCATGTACTTAATCTCATATCCTGTAAACCATGATCTTGTTGAGTCTATTGTGAGTTGTGAGCTATCTTCAATTTTTTGTTTCTATTTTACATTTTCATTTATTAAAAAGAGAAATATCTTTTTAATTCTTGAGATGTAATTTCACTGTTAAAACTCTTTCATTCAGATTTGGTGGTTGAAATAGTCCTTGCTTAATAATAGTCAAGTGTCTTGATCAATGGTGGACTCCATTTCACAATGTCAAATAAAGAATGATATAGAAGGAAATCTATATTTGTCTAGAAATTAAATTGTTAGAGATTATTGTTTATTTGATCTTATCTGCTTCACTACTAAAAAAAAAATCCTGATGTAGTCCATCTAATAATTGATAATTTCAAGGATTTAGTTCATGGTATTGGTATCAATATTAGTTGCTGGCGAAATCAATACTGACACAGATTAATCGTATCGGTCCGATATACTAAATCAGAACAACTTTTCCTATCATAAAAGAATCCAGATCCATATGTATTAGTCGATCCGTATTGGTCCAATACTAAATTAAACACCTTTTCTTTCATTTTAAATAAAAAAAACCCAGAACATATATATCAGTCCATCCATATTGGTTGGGTATCGGTATCAATCATGGCCGATACTGTTATGAATCAATCCGATACTGATTCTTAAAACCCTGGTTTTTTTTAAGGGCAAAGAAACATAATTATTTATTAATAGAAGTCAGCTAGGGAACAAGCCCTGCTGTGGAAAGATCTATTTACAATGAAAGTCGGTGGATTGGGCCACCAAGTTTTAGATAATCTAAGTTTACGGGTCAGGTTAACATGGCCAATGATGTTTCCATTGATTTTGATATGAGAAGACACAGTAGAAACACATTGCATAATCCAGTGGACCCACCTTTCAACAAACTTTATTTTCATAAGCATAGCTTCAAGAAAGGATCATTCCACCTTATCATAGGCTTTGCAAAGATTAAGTTTCTAGGTCATGTGATTGGTTTTGCTTCTAGATGTTCTCATTTGGTAGAGAACTTCATGTGCTATGTTGGTGGAAAAATCCAACACCTACACACAGGGGCACAACACATGTAGTAGAAGTAACGTGGGTGTGCCAGAGCCTTTGACGTAGGCCCGAACGGAACTGAAAATGGTCTGTCCTGGCTTCCAACCAGGACGAAACGGCCTGCTCTAATTGACGAATCAGCTGGTTCTAACTTTCGACTAGGACAAAACGGCCTGTTCTAAATGACTAAACGACCTATTCTAACTTCCAGCTAGGACGAAACGGTCTATTCTAACTGGCGAACCCGTCTATTTTGATTTCTAATCATGACGAAAAAGGGATCTTTCAGTGCCTGAGTAGCTCTACGGTCTTTTGGGTAAAATAAAATCACGATGGACGTAGCAAAGGAAGAGTATTGAAAATCAAATTGCTTACTTGCAGTCTGTATCCGATTGGAATTAGTACAATTTGCGAAATCCAACATTGATGAGGTTTACAACTTGGTATTTACACTACAACTATTCTAATACCAAATTGCATAATCTCCCAGAAACGGATTTGATGAAACTTCCACAACTCTACCAACCATTGACTGATGAAGCTTGTAACTTGATGTTAATGGTCGTCTTCTGAAACACAGGTCAAAAGACAAGATTGCTGGAGTTATTCTCTAAATAAGACGTACTGCCCCTTAAAACACGAGCCAATGAGACATCGGTGGCTGCAAGCCACTCTAGCAAAAATTACAGGGAAAGATGAGAGATAGATATCAATCTACATCTTGAAGGATAAAAAAAAGGAAAAGATAACAATAAAACTCTGTTGTAGAGTGTTGTGTTGCTTGACTGGGTGTCTCTCTTCTTCTTCGTATTCTCTTCTTTTATAATTGCTTCATTGGTGGTTGTGGTAGTTCCAGTCATTCCCATGAATATCTTTAGGTGGTTAAGTAACTACCCACAATCTCTTGCACCACCTTCCCACTTTGTCATTTAAAAAAAAAGAATCTCTTTGATGGCAACGTACAATGCATGGCCTTAAGGCATGTATAACCGAAACAATTATTTTGTAAAAAATAGGGTGTAATAACAATGTACACGTTGTCAAAGATGGTTCTAGATAGAATGGATGTGCTCTGGGTTGGGCTTATAAGGGAGTCAAGGAGGGGTTTAAGTCTATTAACTAGGCATTTGGTAACGATTTTATAGAAAACAGTGCATAAGCTAATAGGTCTAAACTAACTGATATTCTCAGGACTAGGGGTGTCAATTCCAGGCCCGGCCCTGCAGAACGGACTGAGCCCGCTCGACTAAAGCCCAGCCTGGCTCGGGCTATTTACTAAACGTGTCGAGCTTAAGCTCGACACGTTTAGTAATTGGGAGGTCCCAGTGTGGGGTTCTAGCTTGTTGGGTGCCCGACCGGCCCAACTGATTCTAGGCTTGACCTAGCCCGACCCTTTAGGCTTTTTTGCACTCATTCTTAAAGGTTAGTGAACCCAACCATCAAGTTTGGAAAGGTAAACATTGCTTGTTCCAACATGATTTATCCCATTGGATCCTATTTCTGATTTCCATCATACCATTGAAGAAAACCCCTATGTTGGTTTTAATCCATTTACCAACCATTCACGAATCAATATCAGCCAAACAAAAACTCGTGGAACATCCATCTTCTGGTTCTTACATACGCCAAATTTGTTGGTAGTTATTCAAACATAGATCCATTTTCTCTGACACTTATCTCAATGCATTTTTTTCACTCATTTCTATTCTTGTATCTTAGGGGTTTTTTCACTCATAGTTATTAAGGTTGCATCGGTTAGAGCCCGTCTAAATTTAAACATGCCCATCACCCGGTTTTGCACTATTCAAGGTCCGATTAAGACCTTATTACACTAGCCTGATTATAGCCCAAAGCTCGACCAAGCCCAATCTGAATACTTAAATGGACGGTCACGATGCAGGCTTTAAAGACCGTGAGGCCCAGATAGGCCCGACCGAGCCCAGCCGGTTGACACCCCTACTCATGACCTTTTAGTTTTGGGATTAAAATAATGATAGTTTTATTGAAGTATTTTAACAAGAAGCCATTACTTAAAAACAAATCTTTTAATAGTCACTATAACATGGTTGGCATCCCACCTGGACTTGGAGCATTGAGAGACCAATCTGAAACAGAGCAAATTTTATTTCATCAGAGAAATCTATGCATAGCATGTCGTTTTGTAAGTGAGAGATGCGGGTAGGCACACATTGGAGGAAGTCCCTAATTCCGGTTGGGTTGGAGGAGGTGTAAAGATCATCCAAAAAAAAGGTGATTTGAGCAGATAAATCCCTTGGATCAGAGATCCATTTTCCCATATCATTCTTTAATCGAGATATCCGATTCTCCTGCCTTCTCTTAGGTATGGAAGAAAGAGGTATTTCGGTCTCCGACTTTTAACCACTTTATGCGAGAAAGCTGAGCCCAATACCTCTTTTTAGAGGAGGGACTCCAATCTTTTCTTGCACTCTTCCTCCATTCATCCATGACAAATTTAAAATTAAGACTTTGTGAGATAGGTTTTACCTGCCCACCGAATTTCTCATCTTAACTAAGTATTTCATTAAAATCGCCTAAATACAGCCAGGGTCCTGTTATTGTGTGCCCACCGAACTTGTACATACAGCAATTAATCGGCCCACCGAATTTATATGTACGACAATTAATACGCGAACTTACTAACTATGGTTACAACTGAGTTTTTAATGTTTAGGTGCCTTTGACGTGCCCTTGTTTTTTTTTTCTCTCCTTCAGAGGGTACCGTGTTAGAACACCAGGCACCACTGGGGAATCGAGACTTGGGTGTTGTTCAATTTGTAGTCTTTTGAAACTGTGGAGAATTGGACTTGGATAGGAATCAACACTTCTTTTAGATCTTATTGGGCTTGGAGGGGATTCGTTGTCGGAATCCAATTGTTTAATCACCAGTGACAACGCCGGAATGCTCGCAGAGCTGGATTGAGTCTCCGATGAGATGAGAACTATCTTTGAGAGGGGAGTAATAGCTCCAACTTGTGGTGTGTTTCGACATATCGAGTTCCCAGTGAAGGCTGCGGGGCTAAAGTCCAAATCAGGGATTGAGTCCTGGAATTCTCCTTCTTTCGGATCTGGGCTTAAGCGAACAGTATGGGAGTCCACTATTGATTTTGGGCCCAAAATGGGCTCAACATTCTTTCTCACTTGCATATTATAAAAAGTTGAATGGGCTTGGGCATGAACATGATCATAAGTTGTTTCACCATTAGGCCCCATAGTTGGGCCCATTTGTTCCCACGTTTGAAGATTCTTCCTTCTCCTCAGCCTCCGGGACCCATGGTTTGAGGTATCGGATTGGATCGATCGATTTTGGCCGGATTGGATCGGTATCAGTCGAGATCGATCCCAATACCGATCTGATCCAGCTGTACGGACAGGGGTAAAAATGTAACAAAATTAGTAATTTTTTTAAGAAGAAAATAGGGACAAAAGTGTCAAATTTGCCCGATTTTGGGCGATCTCGATCCATATCCGCCGATCCAATCCCGATCCGATTCAGCCGATACTGAGATCACGAACCATGCCGGTACCTCTCTGCGGGCACATTTTCCTGGATTTGCCCGGACATCTTACTCTCTGTGGAGCGGTGATATGATCGTTGAGAATGCAGTAGAAGAGGTTTGCCACAGTTGTCTACTGGGTTGTGAATCTTTGGGCCAATCTTTTTTGTTTTTTAATTGGTGGGAGTTAGGACTGTCAACGGGTCGGATTCAAGCTGGATTGCACTTGATCCAATCTAAAACCAGTTAGAAATCCTGCTGATCCGAACCCGATAACCTGACAGATACTATGCAACTGATCTGAATACTGGATTCGGATATCCAAATTAAACTTTTTGATCCTATTATTTAACACGTTTTCATAAATCTCTTTTTTTCTTTTTTCTTTTTTTTTCTTTGGGAGAAATAATCTATTATTTTTCTTAAAAAATTAGAAAAATGATTGCAAGGTGTGCCCAACCTAGTCTAGAGTCTACATGCATGTTGGTCAATGGGGAGCACATGTACAAGCATTGCCATGGTCTTTTCACACAGGCCATGCGACCAGGTAACGTTCTTTTTCACATAATCAATCTTAAATATATAAAATCTTAATTACGATGGATTAATCAATATATGAATTTTATCCATCTATTTATTGGATCACTACTTAACAGATGGTATTGGATCAATATCGATTGGATCAGGTTTGAATCAGATCTGGATCAAAGTCTCTCTCTCTTTCGTATCACATCAAGCTAGCTTATGAAGTACCTACCAAACACCAAACAAATGATAGTGGTCCCTCAATAGACAACAAGAAATGATGAGGAAATTGAGCATGATCCACGTCTTTCACTCACCAACCATTAGGTATCAATTATTTAAATATATATATCATACTATATTATAAAAATAGGAACTCAAAAGTCATGGCAAATCTTTTCATATCAAAAACACCCTTCAACAATATCAATAAACCCAAAAAAATCTTTCATTAATCGTTCTCTTGCTTAGTTGATAAGGTATTTCCTTATTCACTCCCTCATTCTCTCCTAAAAAAATAGGTTTCTTTAATCGTGTCCTTCATTCTCTTCCAAAAAATAGCCTTCATTAATCGTGAGTAGTTTACATTGAAAATTTTCTTTTTTTAGGTAAATGGATTTAAATTATTTAAGAAGTTAAGAATGATTAGTAATAGTGATACGACTATCAAAAAAAATTTTAATTATTAATTATTACTTCTTGAAATAAGTTTACATTGAGATTTCTCTTTTTTTAGGTAAGGGGAATTTAAAATAAGTTTACATTCAAAAATTTTTTTTTTTAGATAAGTGGATTTAAATTATTTAAGAAGTTAGGAATGAGTAGTAATAGTGATACGACTATCAAAAAAAAAATTTAATTATTAATTATTACTTATTGAAATAAGTTTACATTGAAATTTTCTTTTTTTTAGGTAAGTGGATTTAAATTATTTAAGAAGTTAAGAACGAGTAGTAATAGTTATTCGACTATCAAAAAAAATTTTAATTATTATTTATTATTTTTTTATTATAATTAAATAAGTTTACATTGAAATTTGCACAACTTGAAATAAGTTTATATTGAAAATTTTCTTTTTTTAGGTAAGTGGATTTAAATTATTTATACATTTAAGAATGAATAGTAATAGGGATACGACTATAAAAAAAAAAAAAAGACTTTTCCATTCTTCCAAAAAAAATAAATAAATAGAACAACTCTTCTTTTTTACAAAAAAAATTTTCATTTTTTTAAGTAATTGGATTTAAATTGCTTAAGAAGTTGAGAATGAGTAGTAATAGGGATACGATTATCAAAAAAAAAAAGAAAAAGACTTCCATTCTTCCAAAAGAAAAAAGAATCTTTCTTTCTACAAAAAAAAAAAAAAAAATATATATATATATATATATATATATATATATTTTCAATGCCATTGATAGTAAATTAACTTGTGACTAATTTTACCATAATGTCACAAAAACAACAAAAAATTTACCCAAAAACCATAGTAGGAAGCCTATTAACGAGTAGGTTAGCCATACTTGATAGTCAATTAACTTGTGCGTAGCCAAGGTGTATAAATATTTACCCCAAAAAATCATATGAAAATCGTAAAAATTTATAAATTTTTTTTGACCATGGGTATCACAAGACATTTTTTTTTACATAATAGTCGATGCGAAAAAAAGAAAGACATTCTACCACTAAAATATACACCTTCTCACGTCTTTCTTCTTTCTAATTCAATATTGTGAGCTCCCCTATAGGATGATTTGTGACCCATCGAAAGTGATTTACCCCCTAATGCAAATATGATTCTAAAACAAACGGGCAGCATGCTCATCCCTCTCTCATAGTAGGCAAATCATAAAAATTTTAAATACTATGGTTTTTATAATGAATACATATAATCATGAACTTTGGTATGAAATTTACTAATATTGATAGTCAATTAACTTGTGATTTTTAAAAGATTTGCAGTGCATATGTTTACTAAAGTTTCAAACTCAATATAATTTGTGCCATGCACGTGTTCGATACTATTTTGCACATTGAGAAAATCTCATTATCTTATAAAACCAAAATAATTTGCCCTCCAAACACTTAACAAATGCTTACACGTGGTATGAAATTTACTAACATTGATAGCCAATTAACTTGTGATTTTTAAAAGATTTGCAGTGCATATGTTTACTAGGGTTTCAAACTCAATATAATTTGTGCCACGCACTTGTTCGATACTATTTTACACATTGAGAAAATCTCATTACCTTATAAAACCAAAATAATTTGTTCTCCAATCACTTAACAAATGCTTACACATGTATTTGCACGTACGTTTTTACTAATATATATATATATATATATTTTTTCATTTTAAAAATTTTTAAGAGTGATTTGAAGCACCACGATTCTTCCAATGCATGCTATGTAGGGTAGGTGTGGGAGGGAGGGGGAGAGAGAATCCAACCTAACCCTTTCTGGCAAAAGGTTCTCTCTAGACAAGTGATTTTTTTAATCTTGAGGAAGTCTTGGTATGGCCAATCCAAAATCCAAATTTTCTTTATGATCAAGGAAAGAAAAGATAATATTAAGACAGCGTTTGGTATGCATTTTAAAGAGATTGTGTATTCTTAAATGATAAAAATAGTTGTTTTTATTGTCCGAGAATGCAAAAGTGACCTAGAATGCATACCAAACACAATTTAAGAACGAATCCAAATTTTGGATAGATAAATACCGATTGGAGTATTATAAATCAAATTTCATGATCTATCTTAAGCACATGACCTACCTTGTGATAGCTATTCACCTCCTTAAGGTTGATGATGTGTCAATTCTATGTTTCTAACTAGGGAGCGGGTTCCTCGTGCTGCCAGTGTAAGAGAAATCTCCTATATCACACCAATGGTGCTGCGGAGAGTAATATTATCCACATTGGACCCACATTGCTATGGGACAGAGTGAGAGAGAGAAAGAGGAAATAATTAAAAAAAAAAAAAACATATGAGGTGACCCCACTTCGCGACCAATTTGTCACACACTCAAGAGACAAGACCTTGCTAATCAAGCATCTAATTCCATACCTGAAAGTTTTATTTTTGGTAAGCATACGTGATAGTTGAAATTCGGAATCTTGAGAACTACAATTATACAAATTAAAAAGAAAAAGGAAAAGAAAAAGAAAAAGAATATTCTTTCATCAGACGCAGATGAGGTGGCCCCACTTCGAGATTCCATGGATTTTGTAATCAAATGGGTCCCACTATAGAGATTCTTCACATTCATACTGACTTGGTCAACGCTCCAGCTTAGCACGCCGTAATAAACAAGTAATAATCAAACAGTGGATCTTGAGCCTAAGATGTATTTGATGTATCTCAAGTCCATCATCCTCAATGAACCTTACCTTCTAGTACTTGATACTTGTACCCTAACCCTAATTTACTGATTTTTTTTAATCTAATCAGGTAAGATCACAATATCACATCTCAAATGGTCAAAGAATCCAAGACAGGGTTTTAGTAATCGGTATCGGTATCAGATTCGGTCTGTATCGATTTAGATCAGATAGATTTACTTTATATTTTTCAAAAAACTTGGATTTTTTTTAATATCTTACCCTTGTTCCATATCAATCTATCATACAGATCGATCAGGAATCGATATTGATCGGAATCGATACTGATATAAATCGATCAATCCAGCCGATCCGATACCAATTCCTCAAACCATGATGTAAGAAAGGATGATAATGAAAGGTGCAGATTTAGTAATAAAATCCAATGATTAAACTGTAAAGTTGTTGGGGGTGGTTATGACTTTAAGTAGGAATATAATAAATTAGATAAAGTAATTACTTAGCACAAAATTTACTTTGTTCTTCTTGTACTTCTGCTTTATCATCTTTCTTTTTCCTTTAACCTAACTTGGGCTCAGATGTCTCACTTTAAGTCTAAGTGTGTAAGATAATCACAGATGGTAGATGCATATGATGAAAGACTATAGAGGATCATGGACTTTGGAGGTTTTCTTATAGTTTCCTTATATTAATCTAATGGACATTAGGGATCCACTTGGGCTGGTCACTTTCCTTCCACAATGACTTTAATAATGAAGTTAACAATTCTTACTTCAAATGATAGTTACTTTTTCTCTTTCAAATAATTCATAGGGAAAAGTCTGTGTATGTTAGCGGTATATGGTAAATTAGTATCCTATGTGTCTATCTCTCTCTTCCTTCTTTGAAGGGTAAGAGTCATTTCAAAATGAAAAGAGGGAAGAGAGAGAAATAGACATAAGGTGCTAGCTTACGATATACCACTAGCATACCCATCTCTCCCTAATTCATATCTTACAACACAATTTTATGTGAAAGTTTCAGGTCTCATGTGTGAGAATTACAAATTGAGAGTGGATTTCTTCTATCTACATTCTCACATAATGAGCCCTGAGGTCTACATCGACATTTGAAAAAAAAAAAACAAAATGCCACCTTTTTATTGGTGTAGTTTGTCACTCTGGCATCGTAGGAAACCTAAATGGGTCATTATTGAGCGTTTAGTACTACCTACACAGGTCCTAGGTAGGGTGAGATTGGAGTGATTCTAACTTTTGACATTGTTACACAGAAATCAATCTCAATATTCAAATCTGGGCTCTGGGATCAAGGGAAAGCTATACCCTTTTAAAATTTATCAAAATATAATTACTTTCACATTTAGTGCATAGAGATCTATCATTTGATGGGTTCCACCTGAAAATCATCCATGTTGGTGGATACATTGATGTTGCCTTTCCAGTTAGAGCTTTAGGTGAAACGGTAACGAACAATCCAGGCCATCTCTATGATCATACTGTTTGAGTATATATTTTGAATTCACATAAAGAATATGATGCATATCAATCAAAGACAACTTTTTAAAAGAGGAATTCACAATTATTGTTAGGTAATACAAGCATCATAGACTTCATAGCATCTAAGACTCAATAAAAGATAAGTAAAGAAAAAGGGAAATAAAAAATGGAGGCTGACAGTGACCAATCCAAATGGGCTCCCCTGCTCTTAACCTGAGACAACAGGAGTTGACGAGATATGAGTCTCAGCAGGGGAGGAGGTTATGTTGCCTAGAATGGACCCCAACCTTGGGCTCTGCAAGTACATGGAGAGTTCTTCAAGAAAGCTATATTGTTTTCAAAAATTGCAATTTAGTTCTCCTGTGATTATTTCAGTCTTCAATCTTTCTGCATAACCCTTTTTGCTGTAATGGCCCAGCAGGGCTCACCTAAAAGGTACAAACCAACAAACCTTGCTTATGGCCCCATTTTAGAGTTATAGACACCATGGTTGAGTGGTTTTTAAAGTTCTTCATCTGCGCCTTCTTATTACTGGTGAGCAGTTTTGTTGTCTTTGGTTCTTCTTGTTTCCCATATCATTTTTCCAGACAGACCAATCAAAAATTCCAACAGAAAACAGATAGGTTCTTGGAGTTTGATGAGAAATCCAATAGTTGGGTTGAAGTGGAATTGCCTTTCGATTTGGTTTCTTGCATCAATGGGAACTGTACTAAAGTGGGTTCTATTTCTCAACCAAGGAAGAAAGAAGATCTCTTGGAGAAAGGATTTGATGCTCCTGAACAAGGGGAGGATTCAAAAACCATGCATAATGACAGAGAGTTAGCAGAGGAGAGTTCTGATCAGGTCCTTCTGCCTGTGAGAAGGAGAATTTCACTAACTAGAATGTCTGAAACTTCTATTTGGGTAACAGGAGAAAGTGGGTCTACCTATGAAAGGTTCTGGAATGGTGTGCAGTGGGTAATTGCACCCCATGAATTACCAACATCTGCAGGTCCTGCAGTTTCAGTTTTTATTGTAAATCAGACTATTCTGACACTCTCTGAAGCAGGAAACCTTTATCAGGTAGAGCTCTGAATCCAATTCCAATTTCTGATATGGAACTAGAAACATGGAAAACATCATTTGATAAAATGTTTCCTCCTTTCTTGAGGTAATTTGTAGACCTTAGAAATGATCTTACAAATGATCACTGATCTGTATATGCCTATTAATAAAGAAATATACAAATCTATAAATACTAAAATATGAAGCTCAAATTGTGGATATTGAAACAGCAGTGGCAGTCAAAATGAATTTTTTTTTTTCTATCTCTTACTTCCAGATGCAACTCATTGAAAGTTCACAGCCAGTTTGGATTGAATGCACTCCTACACTTGAGCACAATCCACATAGTATGGAAACAGAACCAAGTTCTATCTTAATCAAGTCTGGTGTTGTTTCTTATGACAAAGGGTGAGTCCCTTGAACTTGGTTGTTTCATGACCATGAAACTCTAGTCTAACTGCAATAGACACTCTCTCTTTGATCTCCTTCTATCAGATTTAGTTACATCTCTTTGATCGCTGTTTCTATCATGGTTTCTCATCAGGAAAGTTTACTTCTCCACAATGGATGGATCATTGTTGGAACTTAGTGAAGTTGAGCCTTGGAGGTAAAAAAATTGTTTATTAGTACACAATTTTAAGATTCTAATTTAAGTACAGAGTACAGGGTCTGCTTGGATTTTGAAAATGATTTTGTTGAGCAGGTGGATATATCATGGCAGACCCCCAGGTGCAAATGTTGCAGCCATTGCTGATGCTGCCACCATTAGACCTGATGTAGTGTTTACAATAAGGTAGGTCCCCATCCTTCAATCAATTCTTGGTGAAGAAAGACTTCTGTGATGAAGAACCAATTAGATTCCCCTCGATATAGTAGTAACAAAATTCAATTTTATGGCACAAAGTATGATTTCTTTCTTGTTCAGAAAATCAAAAGGAATGCTAATTATGAAATCTTTCAGTGCAGTTCCTCAGGGGATCTTTATGAACTAGATAGGAACTCAAAGCCATCATGGAAGAAACATATATGGAGCAAAAGATTCAAGCAAGAAATATCCTTGACACCATCAATGGGGTGTATTATACATGGATTGATGGGAACTCATTCTATTTCCTTGTTCCTTTTAACAAAGGTATTATTCTGAACCATCATTTATATGAATGCGTAGCCACTGCAGGAACATAGAATAGTAAGTAATGAACTATTACATAACTTCATAACTTTTACGAGGTAATGATACCGTTAGGATCTGATATTAAATAAATAGCAATCCATAGATTTCCCTGATCACCACCGATGAAGATTCCACTGGAGTCACTTTTTTTATTTTACTTAGCTCCATTTTTATAAATGTGAAATAAAATATAGTTTTAATTGGTAAATTGAAGTAAAATAAAATTGAAATGATCAATAGGATGTGTTGATTTTTTTCTCCTTTTGGCTATTTTGACTTACTTGCATCGACTTATTCTACTTCGCCAATGAAAATTTTATTGTACTTCCCTACAGATCTAACCAAACGAGGCCTCAATGTTGGTACCTTGGGCATCCTTGGCTATGAATGAGCAATGAAAAGTGCACCATGGGACCTGTTCAGGATGGCCAATTTAAATTTAACTGCTAAAATGTTTTTAAGTTATTAATAGTATATATCCCGATCCCGCATTACATTTGTATTAAAAGAATTTATAGCTATGCAGGATGGTAATCTGGTTGAGAGGCGGCTTCATCAAAGGAAGTGGGGATGGATAGTCCATGGAAGTCCAAAATACCACCACCTAACATCCATCACACCAGTTGCACAAGATGAGTTAAATGAGAAGATATTCTCATTGTTCTTTACTACAGCTGTTGGATCCATTTTCGAATATCAACTTCCTAGACATTCAGGTGAGTTTCGATTTAGACTTGTATTGAAAATAAAAACTCATCTTGTTTAGCCAGATAAGTTGACTGTTGTTCTGTTTTAAATGAATCATGCTGCCAAGGTTACTATTATTATTCTTATTAACTTTTTTGAGACCTAAAGCACCACTGTATAGCTGGAAAAATATAACCAAGTTTCTAGGCACATCACTATAGACAAGCATTTGCAGTTGAAAATTCAAGTCAACAAGCCAAATGCAATTCCATGAGCTGGACATAAAATGGAATTGTTTGGCTTTGATGACTACTGTGTAATATTGCTGTTTACCTTCCTACCTAAGACTTGTTAGGGTTTAGGGTTTTAAGCAAAAGGTTGCTTAAAGCAATACTGTATATCAAGTTTGGAATGAACAGGTTGCTGCCTCCAGCTAGTTTTTTAGGTTAGATGGGTTCATTCTAGTGGGGCCCACCACACCCTGATTCCTTATTCAAGTAGACTTACATTAGAACATATATTAGGGTTATAGAATATACCCAACAAGACTTGCTTTGTGATGAATACTGTGTGAGACAAAGTGCATCCTAAGCTGAACTAACGTGAAACTTGTATAGTAGTGCTTCTGATTACCACATTCCTTTCCCTAATTTCCTTCTCTCTATAGCTTGTGAATTTACTTACATTTTAACCAAATCCCATAACTAGGGAATGACATATTTTCTTAAAGACAAGCAGTTAACCCCCCATGCCTTTCATTCAGAGGAGGGGTCTGTTTAAGGATGGCAGGTAATTCCATGACCACTTTTTGCCTTACATGAACTAGATTTGAAATGGCCTGCTATATCGTGTCAAACACTTCTACTTCTTCGATTAAAATTTTGTGTCAGGCACTTATGCTTCCTCTGCCTTAGCTGTGTAACATGACTTTTGGTTACGGGCTTTTATATAAGTGGATAAGAAACTTAACATCTTAATCCAAAATGATTATTGTTGACCTTTGATGCCTGAAATACTTCAACATGCATTGCATTCCCATTTAATGACATTGGATACTGATACTACTGCCAGTACTTCAGACAATTACTTATAAAGCATAATTCTTTTGTTTTCTTGGAAAATTCACAAATATTTGGAGTTTGATCATATTCATGGTGGGACAAGGACTAAGACTATATACTGAATCAAAATCCCTTACCTGAATGGAACTGTCATATCAAAATCCCTTATTTGAATTTAGAAAATGAAGAGTAATACTACTTGCTTCATATCTATCAGACCACTGTTCTTACCAGAAGTCACATGTATCCACCCCAGAGTTCATCATTTTACAGTTTGTGTAAAATATTCATCCCAAAGATGATGGAAGTACTGTCTCTGGTTTTTCAATAGGACTGAAAATGAGCATCACTGTAGTTTTATCTCGAAGAAACAGTGTAAGTCACATGTTAGAGTTTTAGGCATTTTGGACCAAGTTTATCAATAAAATAAGATAGAAAGATGAAAGAAATGAATGTTACATTGGCATAGTAGCTTCAAATATTTCCAAGTTTGATTTCTGACAACTCCCCTAAGTTCTGAAAAGTGAAAACAAGCAAGGTGAACTATTATCCTAATTGCAATTTTTCTATGGAAGACAGGCGGTGCTCAGGGAGACCAAATGCCAGAGAAATGGGTGAATCACATGTATCCACTGCATGCAAAAGCTGCAAGAGGTATTGCAGGTCTGCAGTGTCAAGTTGGAAGGATATTGTTCCCTCTGGATGATGGTAGACTAGCAGAGCTGCATTTATTTGGCATTGGTGGTGAAGGTTCAGGTCCAACTCAACAGGTCAACATGCGAAGAAAAGCATCATTTAAGTATGAATGGTCAATCCTAGAAGCTCCAGAAACAGAGGGATGGAATGCAGAGTATTGTACCGAAGAAAGGGGGCCCTCAAATTGCATCACAGGCATAAAAGATGGACCAAATGACTCTGGAATTGTAAGGCCAACAACAAAAAGGCGAAAGCCGGGTCAATCAAATCAAAGTTACCTAGTCCCTGGTGCATCAGAAAGCATTGGAGCTAATTCTCCTGACCAACATAACTTCCCGGTAGATGGTACCAGCACAAATTTCCGTATGCGAGTAATGCACACAGGCATGTCATTTTTTATTGTGACAGATAGTGGGGTGACTTTTGAGCATCTGAATACTGAGAATATATGGTTGTGGCTGAGACATGATCATCCTACAATTATGAAAGGTATTGTTGGAAACTACAATGGAAGTTTGTTTCTTGTTGACATAGATGGGAACTTACTTATCAGAGAAAGAAGAGGCGATGAGCTAACATGGATAAACTGCACTGCCATGAAAAAGGGTACGCAAGTGATCGGAGGGTCTCCATGGGATAAAATACCCGGTATATCTTTGAAGGTTACAGCAGAAGATGCACTTTTCTTTGTGAGCAAAAATGGAAGATTACTTCAATTTTCAGTAAGTTGAGAAATACCAAACTAAGAGTATATCTACTGGAACAGTAATGGTTAAACATTATTGCATAGTACTGGAAAACAAACATTTAAATCTTTTTATACTGACAATTTTACTTACTATTTTAGGTTGCCTTGCGAAAGTTCAAGTGGAAAGACTGCCGACACCCCCTAAATACCAGAGTTGCATGTATAGTTGATCAAGAAGTGCTTCGGGCGAACATAATTTTTGTCATTGGAAGGAATGGTCAGCTTTATCAGTATAACAAAGTGACAGAATTATGGCATGAACATTATCAGTCCCCACATTTGGTTCTGTCAAGATTGCCTGGAACATCTATGAGACCATCATCTTCATCACTAACAGGCTCCCTATTTATGGTTTCGGAAGATGGTGGACTTGTTGAATATCAATGGAACCCAATGGATGGATGGAGTTGGGTGGAACATGGAACACCATCTAAAAGTGTAAATATGATCAGTTCACCAGGGCCCTGCTTTGAAGGCAATGAATTGTTCCTCATAGGCTCAGATGGTGAAGTTTATCTTAGGTATATGGACCAAACAACATGGAAATGGAGAAACTATGGTTTCCCATCTTCAGAGGATGAAGGTGTATATGATCTCAACAAAAGCTGTGATGCTAAGGCATGTAGTAATCTCTTTATATATGGGTGATATCAGTATCAATCTGAGTAGATAATATCAAATCACTAATCAGTTTTGCCTTTTATCTTATTTAGGTGGCACCAATAAGACCAATTCCATTTTCTGAGGATTCTGTGATCTTTGAGTTACAAGATGGCAGAGTAAGCAATCAAATCCTATTTGTAAACTTCTACAATTTCCTTATAGCATCTCAGAAGAAGTTGAAGTTTCATTTAAGCCCCATTCTAGATTATGGTTGGTGAATGCTCCCTATGATCACAGCAACTATATCCAGGAATGAAATGGAAAGTTCAACAGGAAATGAAATAGACCCCTCCATTTGTTTCCAGGAAAAAACCTACAGATTTTCATTTTTATCTGGTTTTTACCTGGAAAGAAACTGAACCTTAATAGAATTGGAACATAAAATAAGTGAACTTCAGTATTTTGACAAGAAATCTGATGCAAATTGATCCACCCAAATGAGACTTAAATGGTGTGCAGAGCAGAATTGCCATGGATACTTTCTGAATATTTAAAAAAACACTACTAACTAACTATGTTGAACATGAAATTTTTGGAATGATTCCCATTGAAATCACTTTTTTCGAAAAATCTTTTTTACCAAAATGATTGATAACACCTCTACTTGATGACAGTTAGCAGAATTGCAAAGAATAGATGACACAGAATGGATATGGACGCGTACCATCGACACGCCGATGAGCCAGTGCATGACAACTTATGGATTAGCATCATGACAATAAATACAACCTCACAAAAATCAAATGCAATACTGAAGTATCAAATGTAGAGAGTTGATACAGGAGGTGTACAAATCCTAGAAAAATTCTGAGTTTGTAGAGAAAAT
Organism: Telopea speciosissima; assembly: GCF_018873765.1. Classification (NCBI taxonomy): domain Eukaryota; kingdom Viridiplantae; phylum Streptophyta; class Magnoliopsida; order Proteales; family Proteaceae; genus Telopea; species Telopea speciosissima. The sequence goes on along the minus strand of NC_057925.1, from coordinate 9,672,926 downwards.
CTATCATAAAGAGAACTTCACAATACTTTTATCTCCCCTCTCCCCCTTCTTCCTTTTAACCTTTATAGAAGGCTGAAGTGAAGTGATAGGTTGTGATAGGTTTTTTTTTCTGGTCATTGTAAAAAATATCAAGCAAAGGAGCCATCAGTTCATCAGCTGTACAGTGCAGGCACAAGATGTAACCCAGTGGATACAAAAATGAAATTTATTATGAATAAAATTTAGGCCAATCTTACAATTACTGTAAATAAATTTATTTATTGGCAGTTAGATTGCAGAGATTATAATCTTAAGTTAGAGCTTTTGCTTCAATTATGACTAGATCCAAAAAATCTTTCTGGCTTTCATGATTTATTCATAATTTCTTGAACAAGAGCATTTGGATTATTCTCAAAAAAAAATGTTAATTATTATAATTATTATCACAAAAGTCTCTTATTATAAAATTTATTTATTTATTTATTTATTATAGTTTGGACACGATTGGTCTCAACCAATACCGACCTGGATCGGCCCGTATTAGACAAATTTGCCACTGGTTTTCAATAAAAAATCATTTTTTAAAACTTTTTTATCTTTGGTCCGTACTGATAGGGGTTTGCCCTAGAATTGACATCGCCCTTTGTTGATTCCAATACCAATTGCCCGTTTCGGCAATCCAATACCGATTCCTTACACTCTGCTTAAGAATACTGAGAAAGAGAGAAAATGTGAGGGGAGAGAGAACCATGACAAACGGTCACAGAAGTAATCTTAGATCATCTTCTTTTGTTTTTTTTTGGTAATTGCGGTTTTTTTTTTTTGGTTAATAGGGAGCTTTTACATATATAGTTGCTAGAAGGGGGGGGGGGTATCGAACCGAAGAGGGGATAACATACCAGCCAAGAGATTCGAACTCGAGACCTCTTGGTGAGCATGGGCATGAAGCGCACCACGGCTCACCAACTAAGCTAAGAAAGATCCTAAATTTAGTCGATTCATGCCAAGAAGCCCTAGAATGGATGACTTTTAAAATCTAAGGACTTCAGGACCGATTCTAGGATTCTTGAGACTGATTTCCTATCTGATCCGTGCTAAGTTTTTAAATCTAAGGACTAAGGATCGATTCTAGGATTCTTGAAACCGATTCCCTATTCGATCCCTATCCCTAATAAATATGGGTATCCAAACGTTTCATTCAATAAAACGTATTTTACCGTATACGTGCATATATATGATAAAAAATGCGTTTAGTATTAGTTTTCGTATTAATTGCGTATAAATACGTATTAAACGTATAATAATTTTAAGTTCGTTTAGGTTAAAAAAAAAAAAAAATCAAACACAAAAAAACACTCGCCTTTCCGATCGTCAACGAAAATTTCCAAACTCTTGGTCTTGGTCTCTTGGAATCCTAGTAGCTGCCCTTTCATCTTCTCCTTCTCCGTTCACGTTTGAGCTAAGCAGCGGCCGGCGAGTCTTCCTTCCTCGAAGACTCAATACCCCCTGCCCCTTCATCTTCTCCGTATCCGATCCCGATTAATTGCAGCGGCGGGAACACAGTGTTCCAAGACGATACCCGCGGACAAACTCTCGGCTCTTCTTCTTCTTCTCCCTTTTTATTCGGCCAGCAAGTCTCTCTCTTCTCCGTCTCCATCTGTAAGTATTTTCTCAGCCTTTATGGTCTGATTTTTGTCTCTGATTGCTTGTATTCGTGGGTTTTTTTTTTCCAATTAAATTTACCAGTGTTGTTGAAGGTTTCAATTTTACTTAAAAAATATCCTCTTCCACCTGTGCATTCTTCTGTGACGGATTCGAGTCAGCTCAAGGTTTTGTGTAGACTGGATCCGTGGTGTGTATATTGTTCTTTCTAGGTTTTTCTTCCCCCTTCCCCCTTCCCCCTAATTTGTCAAGTAAGAATGTTGATACTTATTGTGCCATTTATATTTTTTTCTTTGACAGATTATTTTTCTACTCTTGTTTACAATTTTATCTTTTTATTTCTTGAGAACTATGGAGTGAAGAAATGTGCAGCGTTTTAAGTAAGAATGAATCTAACAATGGATATTAGAAGTTGTTTTTGTAGTTCTTATTGGAACAATAGCACTAACATTTGCCTGGATGTTTGGCGATGTGAAGCCCAGTGGCAAGGAACTTCTACTAGGCTAATTCATCTTAACAAATTAGCTTATCTTCTAAAACACTGGAAATGAGTGTTGTATTATCTTTATCAACTACCGAATAAGTAGACCTGATCTTGTATACAAAATGCATTTTTCCTGTTTCAGATCACTAACTGGTGATTGGCATGAATCCCTACTATTGCATATATCTTGATGTAGAATCTGTTTAATAGGAGTAGAGGGCATTGGAGCGCATGGTTGCATGTCTGTTACATAGTGAATATATGCCCGTATCTTTGTTTACGGAATGACTGTATTAAACACATAACATATGACTGCCCTACATGTTTTATTACACCATATTTTTGAAATGTATTATTGCCGTATGTATCTGTACCGGTTTTATTACCGTTCCTAAACTTACTAACTAAGCCCTCTTTGTGTTTTCTATCGTTGGTGGTGGATGAAGATATAAACTCAGTTGCAGTGTTGCACACGAAACATCACAAATTCAGAAATAGGAGGTTATTTAGTTGATTCCTAAGCTGTAGAGAGATGCAGAAATTGGGTGATTTCAAGCTACCCCACTTCTTCAATTACCCACCTTACTTCACGTTGCAGCTAGTGAAGGATACTCGCGAGAAGCAGGTTCAACTCTGGAAGGAACTGATACTGGATTACTGCAGAACCCAAAAGTTATTTGTGATTGGACTCAATGAAGATTTCCCACTTTTCTCTAATCCTGCAATTGAAAGATCTCTGAGTCATGAAGCTAAAGAGGTATTCCTCTCCTCCTTGGTCTCAGATGGTCGTGCAGAGTGGATGGATAAAGGGCATAAGAAATGTCTGATTCTCTGGCTTCGTATTCAAGATTGGGCTGATTGTATTTTGAGGTTTGTGAAGGATAATGGGTTGGAAGATGGTGTTATGACAGTTGAGGAAATACGGTCAGGGATTGAGTCGCGAGGAACTGAGCTCCATGGGATGGACCGCACGGTGCTGATGCGGGCTTTGAGATTGCTAGAGCAGAAGGGTAAAGTTGCAATGTTCAAGGGTTCTTCTGCGGATGATGAAGGTGTTAAGTTCTCGGCATAGTTTATTTGTTTGTGTTCTTGAAACTTCTTGTATTGTGTTGATATCTGCTTTAATTAAGTTATAATAGTGAGTTCCTTTTTCAGCTTGAATCTGTTATCTTATTGCGTTTATTTAAGATTGTTATACAGGGGATTGAAAATTGATACATGGATATAATGAATTTTCCTTTCAAATAAAAGTTACACAAATAAATAAAGGGAAAAAGATCATAGGGGATGAGGAAAAACTGCCTCAACATTCTCCAATGGTGTACCGTGGTGGATGATTGGATCTGAAAGCATATTTAATGTGTGAAATCACTTGCATCCAGTGTTGCAGATTTTTCTACAGAGAGGATCTATACCAACAATATGCGTCATTTTCAAAGCTTAACCTTTGATGATATGTGGCCGCTGTTTGGTGTTGCAAATGAGTCGTCCCACCACCTTTCTTGCATCTGTGATTTCCATCCTTTCTTTAATCACTTTATTGAGACTTGAAAGAAGAAGGAGAGCAATAGAAATTCAGCACTGGATAAAACAATAGCATTACTGAATAATTGATGATTCGTTCCACACCCCCCCCCCCCCCGGCGCGCGGTGCTTACCCCAAAGAATTAGATTACCAACTCTGCAGGAGTAAGGAATGCCGAAACTAAAGGATGGGTAATGGAACTCTTAATAGGCCGAGGAGAAGGTTCCAGATAACCATGTGGAGTAACTTGGATAAAAAGATGGGTAATGGATTCACCATCGATCCGAGGCAGGAAAAAAGAAAAAAGAAAAAGAAAGAGAGGATGAACAGCTTAATTCCTCCTCCTCTATTGCATCTAGCAATTCACAAGTGTTGACTTTTCTTAGGTTGATCTACTAAGGTAGAGACCAGTACCTAGAAGGTGTTAACTATTAGTTCCTCCGGATGAATTAGCAACAAGGTCTACTCTAGTCAATAGGAGGCCTGAACACTTGGCATGATGAGGAGAATTGGTTGGTGACGCATTTCAGGGGCGACTCTCCCATTAGTTCTATCCGACGCTTCAGTCTGGGGGCCACTGTCTATCGGATTTGGCAAGAACGGAACTGCCGGGCAAATGATAAGGCCCCAGTTCCTGCGACTTCTGTTCTGCGACGCATCGTCAAAGACACGAGAGACCGGTTCGACGGCCGTGAAGCTATGGTGGTTCCTGACACTGACATGAATCGCCAATTCCTTGGCAGGTGGGGCATTGTGGGATCCTTTACGTTTCGGAGAGCAACCCCTCACTCCTGGTCATCCCCGCCGACGGATTGGGTTGCCGTCAACTGTGACGGCTCAATTCGTGACGGCCTTGGTGTCTATGGCTCTATTGCTCGTGACCACGCTGGTCGAGTGATCTTTGCCGTTGCTGGTGGTATTCAAGGCCTTAACAGCCTCGGTGTCGAGTTGCATGCTATCAAGGTGGGGCTCACCAAGGCTGTATCCTTAAACTTGCCTCAGGTTCAGGTGTGATCAGACTCCCTCCGGGCAATCCAGACGATCATGGGGCGGTGTCATCCCCCATGGGCTGTGCTCGGGATTATTGGCGATATTCATTTGCTTTCGGGGAAGGTTCAGAAGTTGCATTTTAGTGCACCAAGTTCGGGAAACCAATCACTGTGCTGATATCCTAGCTGGGTTTACTTGTTCTCTGCGGGAGATTCATTGTAATGTCGATAGTCTGAGGGTCTCTCCTCCCTGGTGAGGGATGACTCAAATGGCAAGAAATACTACAGGCTGTAAATACCTTATTCTTTAATATTTAATATAAGCTCTCTCTATTCCCAAAAAAAAACAAGGTCTACTCTAGTCAATAGGAGGCCTGAACGATTTTGAGGAAAACTAACCATTTGGATTCGGCACCCAAATTCTCTTGGCTGAGTCTATAGAGAATAGGAATACCTCTTTGAGGCTGTCGATCATGGATGGAAACCAATGTATCTGCATTCTCTCTCCTTTTTAGCTATGATCATAATTTGCCAATTTTATTTCCTTGTCCCAAATTCAGTGCAAAGAGGGCTACCCCACCCAAATGATACTTCCAGGATGTACTTCATACTAGGGGCCGGACATATCCTTTGGGGGACTGGTTCTCCCATCCTTGAGCTAGCAACTCTAACGATATTTCTGTAGCACGCTATGGCTCCATCTTACTTTTTTATGTGCTGAAGTCTGAAAACTTTGTTGATTTTGAACAAGTTAAAATCAGGTATGTATGGATCAGTAAGTGGGCAATGTTGCTTCAATGAACTGTTGCTTTCCTTGAGGATGCTTGCTGAGAATCTTACTACTTAGAATGTTAAATAGGTTAAGAAAATTAGGTGAGCTCCACCTTTTGGTATGTTGGAAATTAGTATGTTGGTGCATTGCAGTTCAGTGGGCAAACTTTGTTTGCCTGCTGGAGGAGACAGAAATGATGGCCTTCAGGAAAGTCTCTCTTGTGGGAATGGCAAGTGAAACCGGATGCTTGCAGAGTTGTGTTTAATCTGCAAGACTGGCTCCTTGAAGAATTTATTATGTGACTAGAGGAGTGCAGATCATTTTTGCCCATGATAACTTCATTGTAGTATGCTCCAAGCCACATGTTCGGAATAAGTATGCTCATAAACTTTCTTATGCACTGCTAATGATCACATCATTGCTGCTTACTGGAGGAATCCTCGTAATTCTGTTGCAAACATACTCCCTTAGGATATTAACTTGGTAATGAATTTCTAAAGAATGAACAATGAACAGGCCTTTAGCTTTATGCCTTTATCAACCGAAAAAAAAAAGGAAAGGTGTCGTAGCCTAGTATTTCCCTATATATCATAGCAGTTACCCGTCACTTTCACCAATGATTGGAATGGGGCTTAACCTGCACCTAGGGGATGCTTGCTTATAGAGAGTTCTATATGGTGTTAATCAGGGATTACTTTCCATCTGGTTGTCCATACTCAATATTCATCTTCTTTACATTCTGTTCAAGAGAAATGCTAGGGATTAGGGAACCTTTCATGTCCCTTGACTGTATTCTCCATTCAAGGTCAAGGCAGTCCATAGGACAATACTTCTATAGGGTTGTCCTGACTCTGAATACAGTGTTGTCAAGATGTGTTCAGGGGGTGATTGTAGTCTCTTACCCCACCCCCAATTCCATAAGAGGATTTGCAGAAACCCAAGATGGCAACAAAAAATTGCTTATTTTTGGTGGGTCAGGGAGTTTTAACAGCATCTTTATTGACAGGAAAAAAACAGAAAATCCTCAAAAGGGAATGGGCCAATCAACAATGAGAAACACAAACAAAAATCAATTTGATACAATCTGATATACAAGCAAAATGGCTGTTAAAAAGTTAAATTTTTATTTTTTTTTGGGGGGGGGGGGTTCCTTTTTAAGGAGTGGTATTATAGTTTTTATCTGGAACCCCGATTATTGGATTCATCAGGTCTCTTCACCTTTCATTTTATTCACTGCATTAAATTGAGTTGAAAGAAATATGCATATTTATTATAAAGCCAAAATATGTGACACAATGACTGAATGGATTTGCTGCAACTGCTATCTAAGTCAGTTGGGAAAAAATAAATTTCATTATGAGGAAGGCTACTAAAGATATTGTACGAGTAAACGGCAGAAATTATGTTTTTCCTACTAGAGTTCGTATCACATGGATAGATTTCTCTATGCAAATATTGACATGTTTAAATTAACATTTGAGTGACTTTGGTTGGATAGTGACGAGTCTCATGGTCCCTGTACTGAATTTAGCATTTGAAAGGACAAGTACACACTTTAGACAAAATGATGCTGTTGTTGACTTCTGTTTGAACTTACTGTGTTGGTTGTTGCCGGGTCCTTGTCTGTTGGAAGATCCCAGGTGTCATCAGATTAGATTCTAAATCTCAGGAAAAAGGTGTGACCAGCATGCATTTAGCAGATAATCATGGTTATGTTTTATGATGCAATTACACGCCTGCTGTTCTTCTGAGGTTAAATATGACACCTATATAGCATTTTCTGTAAGATTTCGTGATATTGTCCAAAATTGTATGATTTTTAGGAGACTTCTTCTGCTTATTTGTTAATTTGGATCCCTTAGAATATGGAATCTTCTAGCTTGTAGCTTGAGGGATGTATTTATCTTGATCTGGAATTTGTTTCGTCACACTCTGTAGAGCTACTAAGCTACAGAATATTTACAGTTTTACTAGTTCAGCATTAACAGTCCTTGATTTGTGGACATAGATTCACTACTTCTGCTGCTTGTGGTTTTATCTGGATTGTCATCACTATTATTTTTTCTCTTAAAAATCTATTTTTAATTTAATGCCATTCTGTCAGTACTTTACCCATTCAAATATTTTTCAAAAAGAGTGTTATACATGATGCTTATTGAAGAGGGCCAGACCTCCGCACAACGGTAAGGTTGCTCCATTTCGAGTCAGGAAACAGCCTCTCCTTGAAGTTGGGGTAAGGCTGCTACATGACCCTCCCCAAAACCCAGAATGGTGCGAGCCTCGTACACTGGGTATGATTTTTTTTATACATGACGCTTATTCTTTTGTTAAACTAACCTGTACTAGTGATGTGATGGTTATTACTGTAAATTTTAGTTATTACAAAATTTATTTTGATCTTGGTGAAGTAGTGTATATGTTTTAGTTTTTTGACTTCCATAATATGAACTTGCACATGAATCTGAACCACCAAAGATCTGTTGCTCCATTCACTGCAGCAGTATGACCAATACATTGTAGCTTCCCATACATAATGAATTTATTTATTTAAATTATTTTTTTTGGGGGGTGGGGGGGGGGGTGGGCATTTATTAGTGTAACAGTATTAAGCTTTAATAAACCAGTAATACTGAGAGAGAGAGAGACGAAAGATAGAACGATGGAAGGAGGAGAGAACTCTGCTGTGGGAGAAAAACAGACCCGATAGATCTTGCTGTCTCCCACAGCTATTTAATTATAATAAACTTCAGTAGCACAATTACATAAGAAAAGTAAATCGTAGTCTAGCTAGGAAACAATAGAAATAGACTACTAGTCCAACTAGTCCTCATTGACATCTGAAGTATACACTAGATAATCTAACATTGCTTTTACATCCACCCCCCGGTCCTCGTGGATTCTCAGTAAATTCCATGTCCAGGTTGATATGGTTACTTCTCTTTAATTAAGATAAATCACACTTTTAATGACCACCAATTTGTCTTTTTAAGGGAGAAGTGAAAGGACAAGACTAGAATATCTGGCTCCATCCAAGAGGCTCTTATTGTTAAATTCAGAATGTGCACAGAGAAAGTCATCACACTAATTTTAGCAACAGCATTAATCTCTGATCAGCACTTGTTTGAGTCCTCATCATAATTGAAGAAAGTTTTTGACCTTTTGCCAAAATTTTGGAAAGTTCATACACGACCAAGTTGAAATATGTAGAATATCACAATTTTGAATACTTTTATTTTGGAACAGAACCTGACATTATTGAAAATCCCATTGCAAATTTTAAACCTTGTAACCTGGACATTTAGTTTTATGTTTTTTTCTTGGGTTTCAAAAGTTCTGAAATCGAATATATTCAGTGTTACAGAAAGAAAACCCTGATTGAACATATGTTATAGACCTTACTGGTAGCATTCTTGCTTACCAAGTTATAACAAAATTGGGAAGCCACTCGCTAAGAAAAACAGACCTGAGCAAATCAGTAGCCAAATGATAAACCTTGGCAACTGCCCTATCACATTTATTGTTTGCTCAAAAAGCTACATGACCATCCAATTTTAGAGTGAGTGCCCATGTGGCCTACCGATAGCAGAATTCCCAAGCACCTAAGTTAAACCCACCTTGATTATGGAACAGTAAGCCAGATTTCCATCATATTACATAAAGTAAAATTAATTTAAGTAAGAAGTAATTTATTGTGCTGGCCATAGTATCATTGAGAAACCCAGATCATATAATAACATTTAGAGTTATATGGTTTTATGACATTGGTACAACTCTGCCATCATAGTTAAACTACCCAGACATATATGATATAAACTTTAGAGTTCTATGGTGATGTTATTACATTAGTACAAGTCTTGTTCTGGAATTCTCAAAGCAAGGGTTACTAGACGAGAATTGTCATCACACTCAAAACTACCCATACTCCGATGATATAAACATTTAGAGTTCTATGGTGATGTGCCATTGGTACAACTCTTGTTCTGGAATTCTCAAAGCAAGGGTTACTAGATGAAACTTTTCATCATACTTCAACTCCACTTCCTCTGCATCAACTGTTATCCTCCTGGGCCTGGCAGATGAATAGGCTCCGAATATTCCGCAACCCCGAACTTTCATGACAACTGTTGAGCATCTCTCTGATTCATATGTCAACTCTTTAATGGCTCCTCCGGAGTTGAACATGTGAATTAGTCCAATTGGTGCAAAAGAAGCTCTGTTGGCTAGTTCTTTAACAGGAACCACTGTAAAAACTTCGTATTCTCGTGGCTTCAGTTTAATTGGCAGAGAAGTGTTCTTTGGTTGATAAACCACATTTCCTGCACAGTTTCATGGTAATTTCAATAATGAAACCAACTAAGGTTGTTTTTATTATTTCTAATACATATCCATAAAAAATAGCATTAAAAGAATTTAAGGTGTCCATATTTGCATATATTGAAGAACATAGATATGGTAGACAATCTGTGTAGAATATATGTTTGTCAGGCAATACATACCATCCAGATGGGAATAAATTACAGCATCTCCATTCCATCCATCCTCAGCAACTTTGGAGATATAATCAACATCCTTCGAACTGACAACCCCTTCAACCATGATGGCTTCTCCTTGGCAGTTGAAGACCCCCAAGACCCCAGAGAAGTCATTTAGATTCCTTATCTTCAGAAGACTGGTAACAATTGTAGGTTAAGCAGAAACAAATTAGACAGCTTCATCCTTCTTTTTTTTTTTTTTTTTTTGGTGTGGTGGGGGGGGGGGGTGGGGGTGGTGAAGGAGGTAGGGAGAGAGTAAAAGTGAGGGGTTCATCTACCTCTTTCCATCTATGGTTGGATCTGAAAATAGGCAATCCCTTGTGGGTTTCCCTGGAAGTTTGGCCCGCAAAACAGAACCATCAGGAAGTACAAGTTTCTTCAATAGATCAAAATCATGATGTTCAGGTTTGTCACTGCATGAAATGAGTTTCCAATATTAGATAGGTATAACCTCTTTGGTTTCCTATTGTCAATGGGAAGATATAATGTAAGAATGAATACTAATACCTGACATAAATAGCACATCCTCCAACTGCACGAGCAGCTGCATGGTATCCAGCCATTGGATGGAGGCTCTGAAACACAAAACATTATTTACTTGGTCCTCATGAAACAAGTTTAAATGTTAGAATTGTAAAGAAATTATCAGGTGATGGTGCTTTGGGAACTTACATGGAACATATCCCAATCTGGTTGCATAAATTCCCCTATAAAAATGGTATTGTATGCAACAGCTGCAATATGAGTTGTGTGTGATGCCGCTATTTTTGGGAAGAAATCATCTGATGCTCTCATTACAGTTGTCTGCTTCGAGCTATGTCAAAAATATTAAATCACAAAAAAAATCAGAACTTTCAAGATGTTGTACTTGACTACATTCTTGTTAGACATTTGCATACCTGTATAAATTATCTGTGTTGTGGCTCATACATGATATAATTCCGTTACCCCGAAAGTTTCTTGCAATTGAAGCATCTAATGCCTCATGAAACTTTCTAGTGATTTTCACTCTTCCTCCATGGCCTGCTGCTAGTGTCTCAAGTAAGTTCTGAACATCAACTTTGACACCATCAATACCAGCTGATGCAAGATATGAATGGAGTTCTTCATAGAAGATTGAAGCTTTCTCAGGGTTCACAAGGCCAACACCATTTGCTGCAATGTTGTTGAAAACTTCACAGGGCTTGTTGCATTGAAGCCCAGGGGATAAAACAGGGAATATCACCTTAGATTCATAATGTTGCAATTCAGCAATGCTAGGGCTTATACCCGCCCAGTACCCTGTTAATGCATGCCAAAGGAAAACATACCTGGAAAGAGTTGGAATTGAGGATTTCATAAGAATTGCAGCCATGATTTTCACATGGAAAGAAGAAACCTAAACTAAGAGCTAAGAGGCAACAATCTACTCAATTAGAGTACAAGATATGAGAGAATCTGTGGATCTTACTTCACAGCATGGCTTTCTTTGATCTCACCAACAATATGAGCAAGCCCCATTGCAGGATCCTCTATTCTGTGGCCATCTTTACTACTTTTCTGAAATTTATAGTTTTCTTTGATATGGATTAGCCTATTAGCAAAGCTGAAGACAAGAAGATGACAAGAAATGGAGGAAAATGTTAGCCAGTAAAAGCAAAGTCAGCAAACCAAACTGGGAGGGAGTGTTAACTGTTTTGTGCTCACTTGGCTGCGTCTTCTTTATTCATTGAAATCCCAGAAGCATCCATATCAACTCTTTGCCATCCATCATCAATTATAACAAACTTCGGCGGAGTTCCGCCTTTCTCTAAACTGCAACCCCCAATTTTGTTATGTTCTGATATTGGAACCATGTAACTATGAAAAGTAACTAGTACAGGTCTGTCTGTCTGATACCTTTCTAATCCCTTTTTCACCCCCTCTGCAGTAACATCAGTGTAGAATGCATCCCATGTACACCAGCCAAACCAGTTAATCATATCCGGTACCTAAGCCCAACAAAACAAACAAATTAATGATCCAAATCACAGTGAGAAAGTGTATGCAAGTGTGCTTCAACAACAGAAAATTTAATGGGAGAGAAGGAATACCTTCTTGTTTTCTCGGTGAGAAAATGTCTGTAAATGCTTCTCAACAGCCCTGTTTTAGTTTGAAATACAAATTGTATCAGTAATTATTGACCTTGAAGTAAGAATGTTAGATTAATATTCAGATTCAAGTTGGCAGTTTATTTTTCTTGTCTTTCCTAATTTTAACTTTCATCAGAACGATCTGTGACTCCATTAAATTTTCTGTGAAGTGAGCTAGTACTGATGATGAGTCCATCTTAAAGGCATCACCCCAAGCGTTTAAATGCCTCAAAAAATCAGTTTATCTAACAATAATGGCAATTAAGGGTGTCAATTTAGAACCAAAACCAAAATTGAAACTGATTGTTTAAAATCGAACCAAAACAAATCAACTTCTTTTTTGTTTTAAAATCTGGAATCTTTTCTTGGTTCAGTTTCAGGGCTGAAACCATCGGTTCAAATTGAACAAAGAACCAAATAAATTCATGGGGAAAGTTTTCATACACGGTCGTGTAAACCGTGTATGTGAGAGGGTGGGAGTTTCAAGGCATTAATTAATGGATGGGGATTTATGACTTTTCCAATTCTTTGTGAGAGACCCTCTCACATACACGGCTTACACAGCCGTGTACGAAAACTTTTCCCTAAATTCTATTATGTTTTAAAGTTTTAATCAATATGGATGATAAATTCTTTTTTCTTGGTTAGTGAAGGTGTAAAAAAGTTGACATAAACACCTAAAATAGGACTGAATAAGAAACCAAATAAAAATCCAACTAAAACCGAACCAAGTAGGTACAGATCTGGTTTTGAAAATAAGCTTCTATTCAATTTCTGATTGGTTTCGATTTCCACATGTTGTATCTTGAAACGAATCTAAATTAACAAGAAAAACCGAAACTGAACCAATTAACACCCTTTAGACAACCAAACCCATTAGGGTTGAACCTGTTTTTCCTTTTGGGCAAACAATGGGGGTACTTGGGGCGGGTCCAGAGTTGATTGGTCTGACCATTCGGTTAGTCCAGGTAGATAACCATGCTCAAAAGTACATATGGCGTCATTTCATTTGTTGGAGGATGGAAATTTCACTCTCAAACGGATTGAACCGAAACTTATGAAGTCTGATTATAGTTTACGGTGTTGCCCAGAAACTAGAGGAGATCAAACATCTTACTTCACTGCATCTGTGATGACATCGAATGGATCCGGTCCAGCCGCCATGAAAACCAAATGGGTACCTTCAAACCAGTCCACGGCAGGATCTCCTGCAATGCACAGACCATCATTTCCATTAAATTTGGAGAATTCATTTGGGCTTCTTCTTCTTCTTCTATCCTTCAAATAAAATTATATTTTTTCCTAAAAAATGGAAAAAATGGAGATTGGATAGCCAAAACTAAAAGCCCCTTATCTTACCACTTTCCAGGCAAATCTCCAACTCGTTATTTGGATTCCCTTGAAGAGTAGCTCTGAAGTCTCCCTCCAGAATAGGTAAGAAAACAGTATAGAAAACAGAGTTACTAAGTTGGGTTTCATCAATTCCTTCCACAATCAAGCACTGCGTCTCATATGGGATCTCTTTACCCGAAGATCCCATCCTGTGTGTCATCCACCATAGATTGAACCGGAAAATAGACAAGAAACGCAATCCCCTGTTCAAAAACAGAATAATCAGATACAGAGAATCCAAAAGAAAATCCCAAATTTCACTGTAACAGTACAAATTGATTCCCAATCTAAGAAGCAGAGATAGAACCCAGTTCAGAAATAGTAATCTTTAGCCATGATTGGAACTCCAACCAACCAAATTTTTTTTGGAAAAAAAAAATTAAACAAAACTTACTCTAGCTTTCCCACAGGAAATACACGATGGCTTCCGTTGTGATCAGACAAGACACCAACGAATGCTCCATTGATCAAACTGTCACTGTTTGCAGGAGTTATAACAATGTCTTGATGAACATCAGAGAGGATGCAGTTTCCTGACACCATCAACTTCTCATCAGAAACAGAGATCCCAGACCCAACAGTCATCTTGTAAATAATTAAGAAATTCAGAACAGAGTAGAAAACCCAACTACTGAGTAGTGAAGTTCTGTAATTAAAAGTTGAAATCAAGAGAGAGAGAGAGAGAGAGAGAGAAGAAGAAGAAGAAGAAGAAGAAGACCCAACAACCACAAGTCCTCAATACGAATTCACAAAGATGTTAAAGGTGAATAAAGTGTGATTGGATCAAAAGGGCTAAGAGGAAAGAGGACCACATGCTTAGAACCTCAATCCAAACTTAGATGTTGAGGAAGGAGGAGGGGTATATATATAGAGAGAGACACTGGCAGACAAGTGTGTTCTGGAATATAGGAGTCCAACACATCAGTTTGTGAAAGAAAAACTGGCGGGAAGCAAACGAATTCCTTGCACAAGTGGTTAACAGCCCATTATGAATAAGGTCATAAACATGCATGAGCAAATCTAATCTGGGCCTTTGGAGAGAGAGAGAGAGGAGGGGAGGAGGTTAAAATAAGGGATCGGATTAGATGAATCGGCGGGTTCAATCCAAATAGTCTAAGCTTGAAAGGCACGACATGATTTCTAAGATTTTAGTTTTCATCACTTTGTCTCTTTGTCTCCAACTTTGATTGTCGATTCTCATCACTTCTCTTCTAGTTTTGTATTGATATTCGTTTCCTCTTTTGTATTTTGCTTCTTCAAGACTAGTACGAGACATTTCGAAATCCCGTGTGAACTGAATAAGTGAATCAAACCAAATCAAATCAGTTAAATCGAATTACCGAGACTAAATGAATCTAATACAGAAAACCGAATTAAACCGAACTGATGCGGTTTGGTTTCGATTTGAGTTTATGGAAATTATTCAATACCGGTATGGTTTTCAATTTATACATGTTGCATCTTGAACTGAACCAAAACCAAACCAATTGACACCCTTACTCAATTCCATCCGATTCTTGCAAACCTCTTTTATTATATTCATGTCCAATCTTAATATTCTACAAAAAAAAAAAATGTCTAATCTTAATTGAAAATAAATGATACATATCTCGGATCATTATCCTCTCCGGTTCCTTGTCCGATACAGTTGTCCGGTTCCTCTCATAGGGGACCGGAAATGACGACTTAACCCCCTGCTCGAGTGAGGTTAAGTTGTCATTTCCACCTCCCTATGACAGGAATTGGACAATTGTACCAAGTAGGAAAAAAATTTGTCTCTTGCAAGAAATTCACAAGTTTTTTTTTTTTTTTTTTGGTTAAGAACAAATTCACAAGTTTATTGAAAAAGAAAAACTCTAAAAAATCATAGATTTTGGAAAAACATTTGCTTCTTCTTTTCTTGACTTCAATTTTCACTATTCCTTTGGCCAATTTGAAGTAGAATCTAAAATCAGTGGAGTCCAGTTGGAGTCCAGTTCCCTGCATGTACATGTGAGAGGTAACCATCTATTCCATTTTTTCCATTTACAAGAGGATGAGGGGTATTTATGAAAACAAAAAAGACAAATGGTTGCCTCTCACATGTACGTTCACCTGCACATACGTGCAGATGATCTATTCTCGAATCCGATGGAAGCCGATTATCCCATGTCCGATTCCAGATAGTTGAACCTTGATTTTCACCAAATCTCCAATAGTTGAAGGGTAATTAGTGCATGTGTGCCCGAGGGGTTGATTAGTTGCTCTCACTCTCATGTCTCATTGTGAGGGGATGATAGCTTTTAGAGGTGCAAATGCTATCAACTTTGGTCTCTTTCACGCATCATCAATGTAGAGATTCTCTCATCACTTAGGATGAAGAAAAACTAATCCAATTGAAGAGAATTTGAAAAAACTCGAGTTGAGTTTTTCTCCACATACGTATTGTTACAACAAGATCTGAGCGAACTCTTCTGGATCTGAGCTGTCCTGCACAGAAGAGCTGAGGTGGCTAAGGAGTGGCAGTCTGAGTCGGCGGAATATCTCTGATGCCTAAATTAAATCTCGCGCAACAAATAAATCTCAAAGTAAAGAAAATGTGAAGTCCCCTTACCTTTGTTATGAGTGGCAATTTATAGGGTTGAGTTAGCATATCAACATGGGACTTTGATCGTCCATAGACCATTATTCGTGACACTTGTTTGTATATGTGGCATCCTCCAGCACGGACACCTGTCATAGAGAATCATGTAGAGTGACCTTAACTGGGCTACTTAAGAGTTGAGTTATTCCTTTAGCTTGAGTTATCTCTTTTGACCGAGGTGGCCCTTGACTCATCGCCAAGTGTCGATCGAGATGGTTTGGGTTTGCTGATTTTATTTGAGCGGATCGGGTCGGTGAAATAGCAATCGTCATATGAGCCGAGTTTCCTCGTTCGTCATTGTTGCTCGATTTATTTGTTAATTAACTATTCACACTTCAATTAAACAGGTTGGTTCGGTCTTTGAGGAGACAGATGGTAGAGCCTGATTGGTTGACACTAACTTATTTTATCACATATTTATTGCACTATTGTATACTTCTATTCTGAATGACTGCTTCAAGTTGTTCCACCATTTTGATGACATAAGGTTCTCTCATGTTCTTAGGGAAGCCAATGCGGTAGCTGACTCCCTAGCATTGCAAGCTGCTTCTTCCCATTCTCCTCTTCTTCAGTTTTCTATCTCTCCTCAGTCTATTTTACCGTTGTTGTTTGCCGACTCTATTGGAACATTGTTCGTTCCTCAATAAAACTTTTAATTACCCCAAAACAAAAAAGTTGCACTATTGTTAGCGGATGCCAAGTGTCCCATTTTCTGTCTTTTAAGGTGCATAGAAATAGAAGAATATTTATGGAAATGAAAAGAACACTTTTTTTTTTTTTTTTTTTTTAAGAATGAGAAAAAAACACTTGGCATTCTCTAACTGTATGTGCAATGTACGTGCAAAAGGATCCAAACTCAAAAAATATCTTATTTATGACATGGACTTCTTTAAAAGACAGGGAAATATGCAATTATCGTCCTCGTAGGAGGGATAGGAGTCATTTTACCAAAACTCTTGGATAATTACCACTATCACGTGTGAATGCTGATACATATAGGAACCGACCCTCAATGACAAGAGGACACGTGTACAGAACCTGGATCAAAAGTAACTCATGAAATACAGGTGTAAGGCCCAGATAAGCCGCTACCCTTTTAGCCTCTCATGTCGGATCCATGAATAAGGAACTTTACACTTGGCCTGCAAATGAGATGACTCCTCATCAGGCCAGCTCCTAATATGGATGAATTCCGTTAACAGCTTCCGCTCAGACCTCCCGCCAGTCTAAGGAACACATGACTCAGCGGACAGAAGGGACATTCTTCGAAGTACATATAAATAGAACTATAGTATAGAAAAAAAAAAAAAGGTAAGTTTACTCTCATTCGACTCAGTCTATCTTGTTCATCCTTGAGTTCTACTACTAGTTTTTCGTCTTCGATTCCTACAACGGTTGTTTTTCTGATATCTAGCTTAGGGATCAGAGAGTCCACCTTCCCCTCCCAGTCAGCTACGGGTCACTCATCCGCTTTATCTCTTGATTTTTTGTTATGTGTACAAAAAAGGCTTGAACTGAACCCCGACGGATCTCATCAACAACAAATGCCATGAGGGTGTTATAGCCAGGTTTACAGGTTTAGAAAAACTCTTGCGAAGCAAAACTGTTATCAAACTCAGCCCAAATCTCTAACTATACTCTTGCCATTGTTTCTTTTCATGAGATAATAGAAGATTCTTCCTTCCATAGCTTATAGTATTTTCACTCAAATAATCTATTCAATTCAACTGAGGAGAGACCTTAGCGGTTCGTGATGGGCTAGTTCATGCTTTTGGAGATTGTTGTGATCATCTTATCATCAAATCGGACTGTCTGGAGCTAATCAATTATCTGAAAAACCAGAGGTCCCCTCCCCCTATCCATCTCTTTAGTAGTTGAGGACATCCTTCATCTAGCTGCCTATTTTGCTAGTTGTTCTTTGTTTTTATTTCAAGGCCCCTCAACTATGTAGCTGATACCTTGGCTAGGAAGATTGTGTCAATTGCGTGCTTGACATCCTGGCCTATATCCACACCATGGCTTATCGACATCTGTAACTCGGATTCCATGCGCTTTGCTTGCTCTAATCAATAGATATCCTTTTACTAAAAAAAAAAAATTCAACAGAATAATTTGATGGCTCTACTACCACCAAATGTGATCCAAAACTTAGGATGACACACTTGTACAACATCTGTCTTTGTTGGCCACTAGTGGTGAACCGGACCGATGAACCCATATCATATCCCATCCAAGTGTCAATGTATCATTGCAACCTCGTTTTCAGAGAACCCTCCTATATGTCTCTATCATGTATTGTGAGAGTGATATATGATTAACTAATTAAAACAAAGAAAGGAAAATACAAATTAAATGGCTATTATATTTGATGCTGATTCCCTTCTCAAATTTTGGTTTCCGAAAATATGGAAAGTAATTCATTATTTATGTTGTGAAGAATGGCTCTATGAAGGTCAGAATTAAGGGATGGACGAATCATACAAATTGCAGAGAAGAAAGCAATACAAACAGAGACAAGGTTACAAAAGAGAAGAGTAGAAGCTTCTGGCCTTCTGGGTATCGTCGTTGATCAAGTCTTTACATTTATTCTGATTAAGCCTTTTGGCAAGTGTCTGAAGCTGACACTTTTGCTGAAATTAAACCACATATGATATCAGAAATATTGATGAGGACCATATGCCATTAGAATATTATTTGAGAGAACTGGGTCCACAGAAACAAAAACGATTTCCACACTAACATAAATTCCTAAGTGTGGACTGAATTCTGTGACTATGAGACATTAGTCTTTACAAGACTCTCTCGCTCTCTCTCTCTTTCTCCATTTATCTTTTCTTTGTTTGATTAGTGCACATTAGGGGTTTAACAGGGTTGGGTTTTTTAAAATCCTAAACTAGAGTCCTCTTAGCTCAACCCGGGCCCAGCCCGGCCCTAGGTCAGCTTAAGATATCTCAGTCCAGCCCAACCTAGCCCTGATTGATCTTGATCGGGCCAGGTTGGACCTGAGTGATCCTGTTTTTTATCATTTACTTCGTCCTATGTATTAACAAAATAAGATACAGGTGATTGAGTATTGGTTTGTTTCATACTCAATTGAGTATTAGATTTTTCTTTAGGTTAAAAAACTTAATCCAATCTTAAAATTGTAAATATTTTCCTTCAATAGATTATTAGTCTTTTTTTTTTTTTTTTTGTAAACCAATAGATAATTAGATACTAAACAAAAATTGTAAAATGTAAACAATAAATTATAAAGCATAACCTAACACAGGGTCAGGCCGAACTAGGCTTAACCCAAGGCCTCAATCCTGACCCAGGGCCTGGAAATTATCAACCCTAACCCACCCTCAGGGTTGAAAATCCAGCCCAAACCTACTCAGGCTCAGGGCGGGCTCGGGCTGACAGAGCCAAACTTACACCCGTAGTGCATTCACGGACATTCTCTCTCTATCTTTATCTCTATACGTGTGTGTAAAATATCAACCAGAAGTACGTGTTGAATTGGTTAACATTACAAAATACATATTATTGACCACATATCATTGAGTGCTATTGATGCAAATCATCAATTTTTCGGATGTTTTCTCTCTATAATTCTTGGTTTTGCCAACCTAATAATTTAAATGTTTGTTTTGACTAATGATCTTTTTTTCAGATTAATATAGTGTATGATTGATAAATAATTGAGATTCTCTAGCATCTTTAGAAAAGCGCCCACGACATAGCTTGTCAGTTTGTTTAATTGTTAAAATGTGACATAATATGGCCTGATACACCAAAAAATAGCACATCAAGGTATCCATAATTGGAATAAAAATGGCATACATGACCTCTGCTGTGTCACAGATTGTGCACCGCACACTCTGTAATACAACAGAGGATCCAAACTCGTATAATTGCTGAAGTTCTTGGAGCTTTTGTGATTATTTTCTTAATTATTGTCCCGATAAGTTATTTAACAATTAATAATTCAGTTTATTAAGAAGATTGGAATCAACAATCAAGGTCATCAATATGCTGATGTGTGTTTCTAATATTTACAGTTCATATTGAATAGTTGTGGTTTACCAGTTGCATGAGTGGGTCCTTATGATTAGAGCCGTATAGAAACTGAAACCTATTCACAATCTAGAAAATAGAATAAACGATAGAAGAATCGTAACACAAGGATTTACATGATTTGACAATGTGTCTATGTCCACGGGAAAGATAAAAGCAGTTTTCATTAACAATGGATCGAGAAAAGGTTACACTCTCTCTTCCACACACCTCTTTGTGTTTACAAAGAATTCTCAATAACCCTAATGACCTCTCATCGCAACAATTTATAGGAAAATAGAGAGATAAATTTTGCGAATTACCCCCATGTAAACCCTAAAATTTTTTTGAGGGTTACTACCCCCTAGCCCCGCATGGACCCTCAATTCGTTGAGGCCACAATAACAAAAACTAACATTCAAGGTGAATCGATTCCTCAGGGCCTACATACTTAAATATCCCTTCAGGTCAACCCACAAACCCATACAATATAATACAAGACATCCTTCCCCCAACAACCATCACTTCGAATCAACCCACAAACCCATGCAACAAAACACAAGACATCCTACCCCCAACAAGCCCTACCCTCACAAAATAAATAATAAAAATAACATTTGTGACTCCATGTGATAGAGAAACCCACAATTACCACCACTCACTGATAAAAA
This sequence comes from Telopea speciosissima, assembly GCF_018873765.1. Lineage (NCBI taxonomy): Eukaryota > Viridiplantae > Streptophyta > Magnoliopsida > Proteales > Proteaceae > Telopea > Telopea speciosissima. The sequence continues at coordinate 9,652,148 of NC_057925.1, read as the reverse complement.
AAACATTAATAAAAATATGTTAACCTAAATAAGAAAGGATTGGCCCGAAATATTGTTGAAATTTTAAGAGTGAGACTAGGCCAAGGAAAATTTTGTACGCTTTTTTATCTGTCATTTGGCAATTTAGTTGGTGTAGACAAGTCATCCACATCATCCATGGATTCGCATGTTAAGTTTTTGCTCAATACCAACGAAGGAACAATGTGATGGTAAAGTCAATAGGTTAATTTTGGTCATGATTTCGATGATTGGAAAAAAATCCAACAAAGATGGTGGACATATATAATTAAGTTATCAATGCACATATTATTATGAGAGAATTTTACTTTTTTCTCCCCTGTACTTTGCCCTAATTAAATTTTTCTTTCCCCTATTTTCAATTATTATTTCTCCCTTCCCTACAGTTTATGATCTATTACAATTAGATCCAACCCGTTAGTGTCCATTTGTTAAATCGTGTTGTGGCCCAGGAGAAAATATTTTATTGTCCACAATAGCCCTGGGTGCATGTAAGATGACCCTTTTACCCTTGGGATAAAAATTATTCCTTTTAATTTTAACCATGAATTGCCCATGGATTGAGTTTCCTTTCATCCATATAGAATAGAGAATCTCTTCTCCAATCCCTTTTTGGCTTTCAGATGGGACTTAGTGAATAGTGAATGACATTTTAAACCTTAGAATAATTATGACCATCTCCACCCACGGCGAGGGAAAACTTTCACAATTGCCAATTTTTGTCAAAATGAGAAGGAAGGCCCCATAGCAATCTCCTTGATGAATCTGAAGTCTAGAAAAGACAAGAGCAAGTGCCTCATTACAATGAATGAATCCAAAAGAAGCGAAGAGAAGAAAAGAGAATAGAAGAAAAACTTCTTTATGCATATAGACCGATAGATATTTACATGTTTAATGAAATTTAATGTGTTATTGCTAAGTAGTTGTTCAAGCTTAGGATTCCAGCCCAACACAAAACTGTTGAACCTTTTTCAGGCCCAAACATGTGTTAGGAGTTAACAACGCAGTAGAACAGCGATTTGCAAAAGGAAAACAAAAGAGAATCACACACACAACACAATACAAAGATTTACATGGTTCACTCATGATGGATTATGTCCACGGCCGAGCAATAAATCAGAGCATTCAATATTCTGATGAAAAATTTACAAAACCCTCACACATCTCCTTATGAGATAACACTTTATACATAGTGTCTCACGCAATACAAAATAGAGAAACCCTAATCCCTAAAAGTACAGAACTGCTCTCTAGTATAAATGTCTCCCAAAAAATTCAGCTCGAGAGCTCTACCCCCTAACCCCCCGGTCCACTCTGCGACAAGCGGGACTACCATTATTGATGAAGAATCACAAGTACTTAATCCTAGATTAAACTAAGATCAGGATTCACAAATAACATGTTCTCATGCGGGGCCGGGCTGCAACTTGTTTGGGCCAAACCACAATTACAGGACAAGATCTTCCCACTTTGGTTGTGACAGCTAGCTTGGAACAATGCAAAATTACTTTTTGATACAAACCATGAAAAATAACAGCCAATGGTCGAAACCTGCTCCACTGGCAAATAGAGCCCAAACCAAGGCCTAATCTGGACCTAAATTCTCCATAGTCAACCCAGCCCACTAAGTCACAATCCCTTGCACAGAGGCTGAAATTGAATGCTGGTGTGATGTTTCTAAATTTAAAATAAAATCGTTCTGTAAACATAAATGCTAATCTTACAGATTCTGTGAGAGACCTGTGATGTCATTATTTCTAAGATTTGGACTCTTTAAATTTTGGTGCTTAGATATTTACAAAGATCTCGATTGATGATTGGGCTTTTATGTAGGGGTTCACATGGACAATGATAGCTTCTGAAAAATTACTTTCAATTTATTTTGAAAATTTCTTTTTACTTAAAAATAATTCTTGAGAATAAGATAAGGAGCAATAAAGTAATATTATAATCTTGTTGTAACCAAGGTTGGTTATACCAATATTTTCACTTTATATATAAAAAGGACTTTATCAGCTGAGACTGATATCGAAACTTGGCCAATACCATAATGGTCCTTGGTAGGGTAAAATCATCTAAAATAAATTGTGTTTGGTTAAATGGAGGCGAAACCTTCCGATGCATACCGCTATCAATATTGGTATTGGCCGAGACCGATATCGAAACTGGTACTAATATTTAAAACCATGAATGAAGGTCCATATATGAAACACAGACTTGATCCATTTATAAATAATTGTTTTCGAATAATCCTAGAGTAGTATTGTTGATATAAAATAGGGAGTTGAGTTTTCCTTCAGCCACAGTGAATGGGAATCCATTCGCTACAGTCTGAAGGATGGGTGTGAGGGTACGGCAAGGGGATTTTGAGACTTATACTAAAACCCAATAGGGGTTTGTAAACCTTATGACACAGTACAAGTAAGATGGGCTAGATATCATTTTAGCACAGACGACCTCGAATCCACAAGGTAGAAGAAAGGTACAAAAGTGTCAAATTTCCAATAGATTTCAGAATGACCGTACAGTTCCAGATGAGGCCTCATATAAAGACGAATACAAATCAAAATTCAAAAAAGATCTCCAATAATTCAAAATTTGAAAATTACACCAAAATTCAAATTTCAAACTTTGGCAGGCCTTTTTGCCTTCGAAACGCACCTGGATGGCCAAAAAACAACATCATTGGCGGTGAGTCTTGTAGAGCTCCTCGAGATCTTCGATATGATATATTATAGGACCCAACTTGTTTAGTACCTCTGCCCACTTCGAGAGGATTTTTTCTGTTGGTCCAACCGGCTCAAGTACTTTTCTGAAATATCCTTTACATCACCCTAGGATGAATTGGTGAAACCTCCACTACACGTTGAAGGAAAACTTTTCCTAAAGGAGGCCAAGCTCTAACTTTTAAGAAAGACATAAGCCTCAAACATGGCTCAAAGAAAGAAAATCTTATTTCTCTACTCGACCAACATACCTATAATGCCAAGCACTATTCGCTCTGAAATGTACAATTTAAAGAGTAAGAATGAAAATAAAAAAATCGACAAATTTGAATGAATTCTCACAATCCAAACTGAGCATAGACTTCTTGTATATTAAGTTGGGCTCTGGGTTACAATCAAACAGGGATACGCCAGATTTTGGGCTTGGGCCCTTGTCGACAGTTTTGGGCCAACCCCACCCCTGTTTCTATTCGAATTACACAAAAGTTTGAAATTATATTCCAATTTCTATCTTAGGTGGTCATACTCCACAGCCATGCCAAGACTTAAGAGGTCAATTTGACACATGATGGGCACTGGGCCCAAGGCCCATTAAATTTGGGATTCACCAAAATCACATTTTCCTATTTGCAATTGCAATATTTTGGTAGGAAAAGGAAAAGCACAAGAGGATCCATTCCATGTTATCCACTTCATTGTTACACAAATAGGACTTCAAGACCTCATACCAGTGGATGGTTGGGATTATTTCATAGAGTCTCACGTAGACCATTAAAATAGTACAACATAAGTTATGTGAGCAGCTTGACACTTGTATAAGTCCATATTTTAAGATGGTGGGGGCCTTCCATCTATCAATTCTTCATTCCAAATGCAAAGATGGGTTCCACTTGGACGGCCGATGACAAAGACTATATATAGATGCATTGTATGAGAGCATTTACAATTCTCTCTCTCTCTTGGGTGCTAGAATTTAGCATAGTTGGAAAATCAGGTTTTGACTGGGGTGAGTCGCCAGAGTCGAGTCAAATTTTGAAAAACTTGGTCAAGAGTCGTGTAGACCAGACCAAGATAAAAAAAAAATAAAAATGACGGGATTGGGTCATAAATGGTCCGAGTCAAATAAGACTCAGTAGTTTTACCAAGTTTAGTCATTTTAAAAAAAAATCAAAAAACCAATTCACTTAGAAACAGAGTTAGTAAATCTGTAATCTAAAACAATAAGAAAGCCTCAACTCCTCGACTCCCTTCTCTTGTTCAATGGTATAAATTCAAAATGCATTGATATGTGATTACTTGATTTTCCCCCCATATTTTTCTGTATTTTTATGATTTTTTACTAATTTATACATATTTATTGCATTATAAAATTAAAAAATGTGACCCATATTGACCGGGTTTGACAAGGCCGAGTCACCTGATTTTTCTAGAAGACGAGTCGAGTCAGAAAACTTGGTTTTCCAACAATGGTCAATTTAGCCAACTAGGGGTGACCCACAAGGGGTCAGGAGGGGCCCATGAAGGACCAACACTTATTTCGAAAAAGACCTGACTTGCTGCAGGCGATAATGGAGAAGGGGTCCTAAACTCGAGACCAACATACAACCAGTAATCCTAACCATCAGTCCAAGATCGATGTCCGTCTCATTTATTTTATATTGCATTTGAAAAATGATGGTTGGAAAAGATCTAAGAACATTAATGGGTTGTTATTAAATGGGCCAATGCTCATTAATTTTTACACCAGGAATGCAATGCATAGTAGACGAGAATGATGAGTGTTTTACTCCCCAAAAAAACATGAGAATGATGAGTGTTTTACCCCAAAAAATATGAAGGAAGATCCTTGTGCTTACAGCTTATGCCAGAGGCCCCAGACACAACAGGACCGCATGATGCCCTTGACCCTTGAAATGAAAAAATCCCACCCTGTTGATGTCTCTGCGTACGCTTTCATTGACCTCGCACTTGTTGAAGGGTCACACACAACCTAAGTAGTGATCTTCTACTCAAATATGAATATATACTTCAGGGTTTTGGACTTTTGGTGACTTTTATGTATCCACCCTCATTCCTTAATAGATATATGAGAAAAGAATGCTATATGGTCACGTGGCTCCTATGCCCAGACATAGGAGCACATACAAGTACCTCCTTGCCCCCCATGAATTAAAAAAATCGTATCTATGTTGATGCCCCTACGTGCGTTCTCATTGATCCCCACATTGGTGAAGGCGCTACACCACCAACGGACAATGATCTCTTACGCTAGATATATCATTATCCATGTTGTTTTGGATAAGAAACACATGTCTAGTTGACATTGTGTGTATGTGTTGTGGAGATTTGAAAATGATCCAAAACTTTTTCTAATTGCACCTTTCTTCTTACCTTTGCAAAGATTCTCCATTTAGTCCTAAACACTCCTTTGTCTTCACTATCTTTCCACGAGGACCCGTGAATAAACTGATTTAATGCTTGACAAAATAGAAAGAGGAATTAAAACATTGACATTGCATATGATTGAAGACTGGTTGCCATTAAGCCACTGCTTTAATGATGATTTATTTCCCTGTTGTTGATAGAAGGTTCTCACACCATCCAATTAGTGTTGCTTTTACTTTTTCCACTAACCCTAAGAAAATAGAGTTTTCATGTTGATTCCAAAATTAGAAGGGATGCCAAAATAAGTACTATGATTAATCACCATCATAAGCCCGATAGAACGGGTCACTTCAATCTGTATGGATTTACAAGTGTTTGAACTAAAGAAAACACAAGAGTTCTCTAAGTTCATTTATTAACCTAAAACTTAGCATTAGTTAAAGATAAGATTCATGATGTTGTTGTCCTCTGGGTATCCAACATTCGAAAAGATCATACTTTCATCAGCAAAAAGGAGATGAGAAACATGAGGACCTACTCAACTAATTCCAACACATGGGATGATGCTACTACACTTAGCTTTAAAAAGGTGATTTGCTTCTTGACAAAGAATGAAAAGATATGAGCTTAGAGGGCAGTCTTGTCGCAGCCCCCATTTAAGAGTGACCTTATCGACAATTCCACCATTTACCTTGACATGATATGCATCGGTTGTCACACATCGCATGATTCATTAAACCCACTTACGTAAAAAGCCCCTTGTCAACAACACCTATCTAAAAACACATATTCAAGTTTGTCATAGGCCTAATAAAAGTCCAGTTTTAAATCCATGAACTGAGATTTACTTTTAAAAGTTCTCACATGATGAAGGATTTCATGAACTACATGTACATTATTAGAAATTGCTCTTGAGGGAATAAAAGCACTTTGATTAGGATTTATCAAACTGTGAAATATGAGCTTTAAGCGATTGACAAGACATTTGACAATATTTTGTAGGATACAATGTACAAAGTAATGGGTCTCAGGTGTCCCATTTCCTCTGTGTGCTTAGGGTTAGAAGTGAGTATTATTGCTATTTTATTGAGCTCTCTAAGTATGTAGTCATTGCAGTATAACAATTAGAACAGGACTTCTTACCCAAAAAAAAAAAAAAAAGAACAGGACCAATAATGTTCCTGTTAGAAAAAATTGACCCGGTTTATCATCCAAACTTGGGCCTTTATAGGCCCCAATTTGGAAAGTAGCTTTCTTGATTTCCAATGTAGTGAGAGGCACAAAAGGAATTTTGTACATAAGATACAAGACAAGCATGGCAAAAATTTGGTAATACCAGAAGGATGAGAGGAAGAGTGCATATAAGAAAAGTGAAAAAAAGGATTATGAGTGAATAAATTTGTATTCTCTGATGGCCAATCCGCTGATGGATTTCTAAGTATGGTAATACAGTTTATTTAGCTCCTGCTTGCTATAAAAGTGTGGAAAAAACTAGTATCGCGATCTCCAACTTGAAGCCATTTAATTTTGGATAATTTATACATACCACCCCTGAGGTTTGACGAAAGGAAATTTTTACCCCCAATTTTGAAAAATTCTACATATCCCTTTGAGGTTTGTAAACAGTAACAAATAAGCTCAATCCATCAGTTCATGACTAACAGTGTTAAATATAAGAGATGAATTGACAAAATTAGCCTTGCAAAAAAAGGAAAAAAAAAAAAAAAAACTGCTACGTACTCATCTTTCCCAAATCGATTGGGGAAGATGAGTTGCAAGTATCCTGAAAATCTTCTCTTAAGAGGACGCTTCTTATATGGGTGAGGTCGAGGGACGAGGATGGTGGGGAAGAGAACCGCCTGGCAATGCTGATTGAGGTCGCTGCAATATGTAGTCAGATGTCGCTGGAGCAAAGACCCACAATGTGGCAAGTGTTGAAGATGATTCAGGACATCAAGGAGACCGTGATGATGGAGGACAACAACCAACTGGGCTTTTCTTGATTAATTTGATATTTACTTCTTGCTTTACAATTTACAACTACTCTATACACACTTTTCGTTTCATTAATTCATTTGGTGATGAGACAAAAAAGAGAGTGAAGAAGTCTGAATCAGGGAAGAAAAGGGTTTCAGGCTGAACAACTTAATCAGGACAAATCGCAAGACCAGTTCTCTTCTTCCTGTCTTCTTCGTGCCTTCCCATTTCTCTACTCTTTCTCTTTTCTCTCAAAAGCCTCTTCCCTCTACGATCTCCAATCTTGCCTTGTTCCTCTCCCTTCAAAAGCAGCAAACGAAGAGTAACCATAAACTAGAAGAAAGAATAGAAGCTTATTAATGGAGGAATTGCATTCTCTGCTTAGAAACACAGAGGACTTTATAGACCCAGATATGAATGCAACTCAGCAGCCACCCCTTGGAGAGGAAGGTTAATAACCTTGGCATCTCATTAGGGTTTTCGAGCTCAGCCACCGGTGTCAATCAACAAGGTTGGAAGAACAGCAACAGAGTCTCCTCCTTCGAGTTTCAGATCCAGAACTGGAGTTAGCTGGAATCTAAATGTAGCTAGTGAGACATTGCCACCAGTAATCCCGAGGAGCGACCGGCATGGAATCGATAGGAATCGATAGAAATCTACAACCCCCAAACCAAACATGCTTCAAGCCCCACCTCTCATACCAACAACTGATCTTCTTCTTTTTCAAACCCTAAATGATTTGGGGAAAATCAAACAAAAACCCAGAAAAGAAGAACAAATTAAAACAAAAAAAGAAGAGGTTGATAGTGTATCAGTTGATTCAACTAATCTATTAGAGTTACCATCCAATTTGGTTGGTTTTAGGGTAGGTTTGCTTGAGGATCGAGATATGAGAGTTGCAGGTTTGTTTTTTGGGAAGACGAGTAGTTGCAGATTTTTTTTTTGCAAGGATAATTCTGTCATTTCACCCCATATTTTTAATCCTATTAATCAGAAATGATGGAATAGGTGTATTTGTTAACATTTGTAAACCTCAGGGAAGATACCCAGAATTTTCCAAAACTGGGGGATAAAAATATCCTTTTGTCAAACGTCAGGGGTGGTATGTGTAAATTATCCTTTAATTATTGTTGAGTGTTGCACCATTAAGTATATTCAACATGCATTGATCATTCAATCTATTTTTTTGTTCTTTTTCAACTTCCTAGAGTTCCATACGATTAGGGCTAGACTACATATATTCCAGTTCAACCCGAACCTTAAAAATATCTATTTTGAAATTACCCAAGTTTTTTTTTTTTGCTCCAAAGTCTCATTGAAGAACTACATGATTTAATCTTTGACCAAAAAAAACTTCACGATTTAATCTTACCACAAATATTGAAAATGTTGAACCTTGAAGTTTAGAGCTCCAACAAGTATTAACGATATGCCCAAGAACAATATGATATTCCTATTTAGCTTCAAATTGAAATTGTGTAGGTTCTCATATGTTCTGTATGATAATGTTTCTGTTTTTTTTTAGTGTTTTTGGGTCTGGCACACTTTATGTGTTTCTGTGTTTTTTGAGCGTTTCTGGGTCCTGCAATGCTGTATGGTAACCTTGAAAAAAAAACATTTATGAAGTTTAGAAGAAATATAAATCTCAATGGATCGCACTTAAAACAAGGAAAGACAGAATTACGACATCTTCAAAAACTCCAATGAATCATTCACAGATCCCTTCCAAATCTATGTGAATTACGTCTATAACAGAAATTAAAATATAATCAACTAGATCAAATCAAACCTAAAAACAAATCACATCCAGATAAGAAAGGATTAAAGCTAGGCCTCGGAACCGATCTGAGATTCAGAGAGAGAAGATAATTAGGTTTTTTGAAATCCAAAAAATGGGGAAGCAAAAGCTAAGATCAAGCAGGCTTGCGTCGGATGAGAATTGCAACGGTCATCGAGGGTTGCACCAACCGTCGAGAGTTGCAGCGGTTGTCCTCTTCTTCGTATTGAGCAGAGGACAGTAGCTCTTCTCCCTTCTCACATTCGTTCTCCAAAGAATGGATATGGAAATGTCATTTTGTTATGTTATTACCAAATGACAAAAATAACCTCATTCACTTAAGTGAAGCTGGTGTTTCTTCGAAAATTGGTAGAAGTGTTTCTACCAAGTGAGAAACACCAATTTAGTGTTTTGCAAATGTGTGCTAAAAGTGTGCCAAGTACCCGGTTCGTTTAAAAAAAAAACAAAAAAAAAAAACCGGACATACCATTCAATTTTTAATATGTTTTTGTTCCAAAAAAAACGAAAAAACACCAAAAACACTAAAACAGAACGTTACCATACAGAGCCTTAGTGTTTGGAAACATGGAGAGGACATAGAGGTATGATCAACACCTAACATGGTATGTCTCTGGACTAAGATAGTAGTAAAATCTCAAATCAATCCCTCAATAGCAAAAGCTTTGTCTATATTTTCCAAAATTAAATTTATACCTTTATGGTTGTTTGGCCAAAAGAGTTCTAGTTCGATTAATTTCAACTCCATAAAGCCACATTCATTGATAGAGGCGCTGAGGTTCTGAATCTATTTGATTGATTTAAAACGGGTTCCAACTTTTTCATCATGGGTCAAAATTTTATTGAAGTCATCAAGGCAAAACCATTCCGCCCAAGTTGAGATAACTCCCTCCCGAACATTAGTCTTTGATCTAGATTAGGTTCCCCATAGATAAAGGAAATTCAAAAGTTAAAGAAGGGGGACCTATGAGACACATTAGGATTATACGGAATAATCGCTGTACCCTCAAGAATTTCTGCCTTGTCATGGGGATATGACAGTCATTCGCACTGCCCTGTCGTCGCAAGCGACGGGGTAGCGTTCTCTTTCCTGAAATAAAACCAGTGACACATGAGTGAACAAGCGAGATTGGAAACTATTCATTAGGAAACAGAGAAAGGGATTCCAAAATGTGGTGAAGATAAAGATTGTAGAATCGATCTGACTCCAAGTCGGTCACCTTTACAGGAAAAGGAGAGCATTGCAATTGTCCAATGAACTGGAGGTGAAACCGTCACGGGAAGGAAAACCCTGAAAGCAATAAAACGAAACCCCTTTACCAAAAAAAAAGAAAAAAAAAGAAAACGAAACCCTCAGGAAAATGGAAACCATAAATAGACCCCACCACTAACGCGTAACAGCACATCAGAATCATCAGATTCAAATCGATGATAAATAGACCCCACCAATACACCGCGTAACAGCATATCAGAATTGTCAGATTCAAATCGATCTCTGGTCTGGTCTGGTCTTCTATACCCATCTGTTGTCCTTTTTTTGTTTTGTTTTGTTTTTGTTTTTTTGAAACTTTTAAAGGAGAAAATTTGAAAAACCATCGACCCTCAACGAAATCTTTCTAGCGATCTCCCAAAGTCTTTCCTCTGTCATCTTTGCGGTGGCTCCGGTGATCTCTCCGCCCCTTTTGGTGGTGCTTCCAAGCCCTTGCTCCAGCAGCGACACTTGGTATGCTCTCTCTCTCTCTCTCGGAAAGTAACGTAGGCCCAATTAATTCCCGGCGGTTTCGACTCTGATATCCGGCGAAGTACTTTCTTTTGAGCAGATCTGCGATCTCTTGCAATCTTTCTCTATCTTTCTCTCTCTCTTGAGAAGCCTTTGAAAATGAGGGCTTAATTGAGAATGAGGTTTGTTTCTGTGGTCAGTCGGTGTTTCATTGCATGGAAGAAAAGCTAAGAATAATTTGACTCTTACATTTACCATCTCGTAGTCGCATCTTATTTAGGTCATGTTCAAGTTAAATCAAATTGATCTTCTATGTTACGCCATATGGGAGTTTTCGAAACCCTTGAAAGATATTGGAAATTAGATCATCTTCTAGCTTTGTACCCTTATTAACTGGGTTACTCTGTTGGCATTACTTGTCTCCCTGAATAGTTGTTTCTTTATTTGTAATGGCCATTTTGTATTGCTTCATGACTTCATCAAGTCTTTCACCTCCCCTGCAAGTTTAGCATGGAAGACTACAATGTTGTTAATAATAGGTCTGAGTTCACAATCAGTTATTGAAAGCAATTCTAATGGGGATTTCCTTCCTCCCCTTCTTCTTTTTCTAGCTGTATGAATGAGTAGGGGACACTTTTCTTAACTGAATTTCAGATATGCTTTTTAGAATCTAGTCCTGTCACTCAGGCATATATGGGTTCGTCAACATTCTGCCCCCTAGCCTCCTTCTGGGCAAAGTACTCGACTGGAGGATCTTTTCTTCTGTAGAAAAATTATAGAGACTGTTTGGGTTCTGTGGTTCATTTTGGTTTTGTGGGATCTGGGTTTATAAGTTCCGGTTGGATTTATTAACAATATCTTCTTTCCAACTGTATGACTGGTGCACGCACTATTTGCTCTATGCTAAATTTTCAAATGGAAAGTAGCTCTTCCCTCCTTCAGACTTGTTGAATTGTAGAACAAAACAAAAAATTTTCCTAACTTACTAGCTCATCACTAGTGTATATTTTCATTAGCATCTTGGTCAATTTGCCCACTAGAGTGGATGATGTTGTGATGGGACTTTGGATTTGAGAGTTTGACGACAAATGCAATGGAAAGTGGTCCATTGATAATGTTTCTATAGCACTCCTTTATGTGACTCGGAATTGGATCATTTTGAAAAAAAACTTACCAATGTATTGCAGCTATCTGGTAACATGAGTATGTTCAACCTGTTGGGGGCATGAGTCTGTTTTTTAATGGTCCACTTTTAAAGGCCGTGTGGAGGCGTCCGTTGGTCAAATTGACCTTACGATTGGAAGCCACACCTTGGGCTAGCCACATGCTAAATTCGAGTCTCCATCTCCGCTATATATCCCATCATGTCGTGACTTTCACCCCTTTGTTTCAACAGTTAAATTGGAGTTGCTCCAAAGTTGCGAAGGTTGAATATTCAACCAATTTTTATAACTTTATATCTCCATCTTGAAGTTTGGGGATCTGGCTGAAATTTACCATTTGATGATATATTCTGAGAGATATCACTTAGAAGATATCTGGAACATAAAGGAAATGCTTCCTTTATGGGCCATCAAGGAAACCTTTGCCCACATATATATTAAATATAATTGAATTTAACTGTTTTGTTACATTAGACCATAAGACTAGATTACTTATCGAGAGATTGGGAGCTATTCATTCTTACTAACTAAATAATATTGATTTGTCTTGAATTCTTGGTCTACTGCCCCATCTAATTGCTACACATTCATTGTTGTGACACTTGAAATGCATTTTGGATGATGGAATGCCCTTCAGGTTTTGATGAGCTGTTTCGAATTTGAGATATTAGAGTTGCATTTTACCAAGTTGCCCTTTGCCTGTGACAATTTGAAGTTGATACAATCTGGAAGAGAAATATTCACACTACTGGTAAGTATGGTAGCAAAAAACCTGGAAATAGAACATGTCTTCTCCATTTTCCTTGTATCTGTTAAATATGGAATGTTTTGATCTAGAGCTAGATTACTTATATTGCTATCAATTGATTCAGCTCGTTCCACATTACTGCTGATGTTTTTTATTCATATTGTGCGTTGTGTATCATTGAACTGTAACAGTGAAGATGGTGAAGCTGACAATGATAGCTCGTGTTACTGATGGTCTTCCTCTAGCGGAAGGACTTGATGATGGCCGTGATGTAAAAGACGCTGAATTCTACAAACAGCAGGCCAAGGCTTTGTTCAAGAATCTGTCAAAGGGCCAGAGTGAGGCTTCAAGAATGTCCCTTGAAACTGGTCCTTATGTTTTTCAGTATCCTTTTGATGCCCTTATTCCTCGTGATTTGTTTTATCCCTTTCCACATGTGCTAAGCTGATCTTAAACTTTTTATTCTCACTTTTTGTTTATTAGTTTCAATCTTTTAATTGAACCGGTTGCATGTAGAATAACTGACTGAAGAAATTTATTGCAATTAAAAGAAATTTGTTCTGCTTACATTTACCCATACACAGGTTGTCAGAAAGAATTGGAAATTGTTTAAGCATTATGAGATTGGAAACATAATGCATTCCCCTAATCTGTTTGGACAGATTTGGGAACAAGCCCTTAGGACAGTGATCTCGATTTAGAGAACAATAGGGCAGAAATAAAGACGATCAATAACTAAAGAACCAGCCAAACGATGAGGCTGAAAAACTGGTCTATACCTGTTGTACTTGTGGCTAAAATATCATAGGAACTAATGGTTAAATTGAGCGTAAAGAAGGGGGACAGAAAATAGAAACTTAAGAAAACCAGAAAACATTTCAAAACAAGAATATCTTTTAAGTTCGAGATGTGATAAACCCACAATTCTGAACAAGTGTAAACCCAATAGAGGGGGGCAACTTATAAAAAATTGGGCTTGATTCAACGGTTAAATTGGCTGGAATCTTTGATGGAAGTCTGAGATTTAAAAGGTGGGAAATTGCTAAAGTACTGAAACTGATAAATAAAAGTAGCAGAATATGAAGTGAATAATAACTGAATTAAATCAAACAGTATGGAAACAATGTTGGTAGAATCAAACCCACAAAAGAAGAGTTTTAGAGTACCTTGAGATTCACACACACACATACACCATGTAGCTTTCTGAAACTGAAATAAAGATGGAGGGAAAGGAGAGGGAAGAAGGGATATGACCTGGCTTCACCACTACCCAACCAATGTTTCACCACCTTGGGTTTGCTGCTGAATCATCACAGTAGGATGCATAGAGTATCGAGCTGGAACAACTTGTTCTTCTGAAATACCCTTATTTAACGCCATAGAATTTCCTGCTGTTACCGTATAGTATTCATCTCTACTTAGTGATAAATAGAGGAATAGCCAAAATAGTGGTGCAGGTTCCCCATTCTTGTCTCCCTTTTGCCTCTCTCTCTCTCTCCCTCACACACACACACACACGCCTAATTACCTATATTATATATAAATATATAATATAATATATATTGTATAATATATTATATATAATATATGTTATATATAAGTATATAACAAAAGTCGTCCTTTTATATTATATATATTCATAATATAATATATATTATTTATTAAATAATAGGGAAAAGGTTGAGCACGCCGCCAGGGTGCCCAGCATGTCGTCCATCCTCTCTCCCTTTGGATAGACTCCTTTGCCCTCCTATGTCTAGCCTTGTGATTGGTATATGTCGCTAGCTTACCGAAAGCTGGCGACATGCCCAACCCTCTGCCTATATAATATATATTATTTATAAAAAGTCTCGCTTATATATTATAATATCTAAAATATTATATGGTGGGGGGGGGGGGAAATAGGTGAAGGCAATTAAAATTATTTACACTTAATTAGTTACCAAACGGTTTTTCATTCTATACTCTATTACTAATGGATACCAAACGGTTTTCGTTTTTTTGATAAAAAATGGTTTCCATTAATGATTTTTTTAATAGGCCATAAACAAAAACATAAATGATACCTAAGACTTAGTAACCAAGTAATATTGCAAAACAGAAACTAAGATGTTCAGAATCTACCAGAAGAATCCAGCAAGCATGACTTGATCTCTTCTCCATGCAAAAGACGCATGGGGGGCCCACACAATCTCATGCACAATCTTATAGAAGTCCACTAAAGAGTGCTAACAATGAGACTTATTATAACCAGGTTCTGGACTGGTTTTGGGCCTGGTTCTTTCTCTTCCTATGCTGGTACTGTTTGAGCTCTGCATCAAAACATGTTTGGGGTTTTTTTGCTGTGTCGTACAAAAGATGGCTTCTGTAATCAGGGGACTTGTGTTTTCTGGTCGCCCATGCCATTTTCCAAGATTGTGTTTTCTTTTCTTGGATATTCAATTTTTCAAGCACCGTAGTTGGGAATGTGTTGGAATAAATAATATATGCTTATTTCTTAACAGGGATTTGTTGCTAATTGACCAACTTCTGGGTCATTACTTCTCCACAAGCTGTAGTCTAAACTATCATGTATGTATTTGCAAATGCCCTCATTACATGTAGACATATACAAGAATACGATGAACTTCGATTAGAAACTTGTTATCCTGAATTATATGGACAAATATTCACTTTCCCTCTCCTATGTTGTCCCCTATTTTTCTCTTTTCCTTCTGAAAACAGGAAAACTTTAATATCAATATAGGGGTTTCCCTTATTTAATCCTCTCAAGTTCACCTTGTTGAAATTTAAATTTTACCTTGACTCATATTGACAGCTATATTATTGAAGGCCGTGTATGTTATTTGACAATGTGTGATCGTGCTTATCCTAAGAAACTTGCATTTCAATATCTTGAAGACCTCAAAAATGAATTTGAGAGAGCCAATGGGAGCCAAATCGAAACTGCTGCCAGACCTTATGCCTTTATTAAATTTGGTATTTTTTTGTGCATTTGTTATAGGCACTTTACATTTACCTTCTTATTTCATCTGCTTTTGCTCATACTTATTATATTGTATTGGATCTTTTTTTTTCTTCTGTTTCTGTTTGACAGATACATTCATACAGAAGACCAAGAAATTATACTTGGATACACGTACTCAGCGGAATCTTGCAAAGTTGAATGATGAACTATATGAAGTACACCAAATAATGACTCGAAACGTACAGGAAGTTCTTGGTGTTGGTGAAAAATTGGACCGTAAGTTCAGTTTTATCTCTTAATTTGATGGTTTCAATTATTTACACTCTTAGAAGAATAATGCATTATGGTAATGAAAAATAATGCCAGGTTGGTGAATATGTCGTTGGAGAACTTTCTCCTACTGGCTGAAAATTGTTTAGGCTCTCTTTTGTATCATTTATTTTTGTTTTTCTGATACAAAAACGTTTTTGCAGTGTTTGGTATCATTTATGGACCCTATTTATATTTAAAATAAATGAGAATAATAAAATAACCATAATAGGGTCAAGACCCATTTATATATTTTGGTCAAAAACAATTTTTGGGCATTTATGCCGATATTTTAATGAGCATGTGCTCGTGAGTCCCAAAATTGAAGGGTAAAATATTCATTTGGATCTATTATTAGAAAGGCAAGCTCCCGCCTCCTACTCCTCTTCCTGCTGCAACCCCACCCCCTCCCACCCCGTCCTACAGCCCCACCCCATCTATTTGCCACCCCTCCTCCCCCGCTGGAACCACCCTATTCTCATGCAGCACACATTCTGGAACCCAGCCATCATAGCAACCACTGGAACCCAACCATCGCCGAATGTTTCCTGATCTTCCTCAGCTAGGAGGAAACTGGAGAGGAAAGAAAGATGAATAAAGAGATGAAAAGCTGAGATACTGCGAATTGAATTGTCTTCTTTCACAGTTCACATTGACTCCTTTGCCTATTTTAAAATGCTAAAGGATTGTAAGCAGGAATCTATAATTGCCAGAATTGAGAAACCTACCTACCTACATAGTTTCTATTATTAAATAGAAGGTGAAAAGAAGAAAGCTTTCTTCACTCTGTACTGGTTTGTAATTTTTAGAAGCTACAAGTAGAGTGCGTGGAATATAATCTTTTGATTTCGGTTTCTTTTTCTCTATTGGGAGAGGGAGGCAGTTAGAAAGGTACAAATCTGGTGCTTTGGCTATATAATATCCTCAGTTTCCAAAACTGAACTTTGATAAGTTAGCAATTGCTTAGGTGCGAGAGGTTCCATTAACAATCAATAGGTGAAGGGGGAATCTCTTCACCCACTGCTTAAACTGTATATGGGCTTTGAGTCCATGTCTTCATAAAAGGCTAACTTTTCATAGTTTGGGCCCATTTTTCAAAAATGTTATAAAACTATTTACACCTAGGTAGTTAGTTACCAACTGATTTCTCATTCCATACTGTATTTTGTCTAATGTTTACCAAATGGTTTTCATTTTTTGATCGAAAATGGTTTTCATTGATGGTTTCTTTTAAATAGGCCAATAAAAAAAATAAAAATGATACCAAAGAGAGCCTAAGTTAAATTACTAGTTTTTAGTGCTCTTCAAGATACATTTTACTTAATGAACTTTAAATGGGAAGAACTTTGCATCAATAGAAGTTTCTCAAGTTTTATGTACTGATTCAGGACTGAGTATAGGTTACTGACTTGTTAATGTGATTTTGCAAATTTTATAGAATGGATTACCTTTTTTTCCTATTCAAGTCAGTGATTATAGGTAAATTGTAGCATGCAGGCATGCCAATATTGACTTATGGTTGCTACCAAAGTGCCATGTTTTCTTATTCATCCCATTTGGTTGAATCGTCTCATTTGACTAGCTCTTGAGCTTCCTTAGTAATTGCCACGGCCACTTTCCCTACAAAAATGATGAAACAATTAGATCAGCCACAATACTTCATCTGAGCCACAGTGTTACCTAGACTGGGATAATTGATTTTCTTGGATTTGTACATCTCATATTTGATTAAGTGGTCTCTTCTCTTTCCCACTTGCTTCACTCAAGAAATCCATTTGAAACTCCTCAATTAATATACTTAACCTTTCAGGAAGCTTGAACAGACTCATTTAGTATAAGGAGAGTTATGAAAGGGTGGCTTTGACCCATATAACTATCTTAATGCTTGCTCTTGATGGAAGCTTCTTAAGTTTAGAGGATTATACCATGTAGCATTTGTTGTATTATTTAAACTTTTGTAGTAGTTTTCTATTGTTTTTTCAAATAGAAATGCATATTATCTCTCGGTTATATATTACCATGGATCTTATTTAAACACTTATGTGACTTCTGTTCGTATGTCCAATTTTGTAGAGGTTAGTCAATTATCAAGCCGGCTTACCTCTGAATCTCGCATCTATGCTGATAAGGCTAGAGATCTAAATCGACAGGTAACACTATTCAATGATACCATATGCTGTATCGGTGAAAGCCTCCTGAGTTGCTTAAATAAAACTTTGTGGTGGACTATAATGCTCTTAGTACTGAATTGGCCTGTTATGATGTCTTTGCATTCATTTGCTGTGTTACAAAAATGCTGGATTTTTGGTCAAATTCCTGCATGTTGCTGACTAAACTTCTCAGCACCAGCTATTAGTGGAATGTAATGCTAATATTAGCATAGAGGAGATTGGGTAATTTGGGTTTTGTTCCCAAATTAAATGAAAAAAGATAGTAGAAAGTTTTAATTTTGTACAGCATTTGACATATCAAATAGATAGGGAATATAATGACGTCAAGTTTGTCTAAGTAAATAACTTAAGGGAAAAAGAACCTTGCCTGGCAGCATGGCCCCTGGGCCCAGACACAAAGGGAGGCAAAATGACCCCCCTCCTCCATGTAAAGCTAAAGTCCTGCTTCTGTTGATGTTCCTGCATGTGCTGTGATTGGCCCCCATGCTGGCGCAGGGGCCACACTGCCAGACGGAAGACCCTCTCCCATAACTTAAATATGAATATAAGCAAGACTGTCATAGACTAAATTGCCTATCTGATTTTTGAATTAACTGTGATCTATGCTCCCCCCATGCCCCCCCACTTTTTTTTTTCAGGATTGCACATTATTAGATTGATTAACGTCCTGTCTTGTTGGAACTCGGTTTAATTTTTAGACACAAAGGATTCAGAGAGGAACCACTCTTTAATACGAATTTTTATCTAACCCTGATCTGGAATTACTCACTAAATTTGCTTTTAGATGTTGGCAGTCTTTAAACTTGCCTAGATGCTGACATGCAATTGTCTGAAGAAATAGTTTCAATGATTTGTACAAAGCCGTGATGCCAAGATATTGTCACTTTGTGAGATCGTACGATCTCTTTCTTCCCTCTTGTTAGACTTCAGAATTATGTGTTTTGTTCCACTCAGCAAATTCACTACTGCCTATTGTCTTGTAAATCTCTCAGGATGGTATGTTAGTTTGATGAATAGCCCCAAATCCCAAATTGCAGGCTTTGATTCGGAAGTGGGCTCCGGTTGCCATCGTGATTGGAGTTGTCATCCTCCTCTTTTGGGTCAGAAAGAAGATCTGGTGATTGCACCTCTTGTGGAATTTCAGGTAGTTGCTGCGCAGACTAGCCAGATTTCTATTATTCACATGGTTTGGCAGGTATCGTTGACGTTGCTATCAAAAGGCCGCAGAATGGATCTCTCACCCATTTGGATCACTTCCCATCATGTTACCAAGTCCAATACAAGTTTTCTCTCAGGAAAGAACCCATGGATGTGAGGACAAGAAGTTTTGCAGTGGGGAAATTGAACTGAAAACAGTATAATTGAAGAGTAATTCTTTCAAAATTAGTGAAAAGCAAAATTATTGTTAGTTTGCTATGTTTATACAATATCAAATGAGGGTTCTTGAAAAAATAGGCTCGGAGAAGTTTTAGTACAGCGGCTTATTGTCAGTTGTCATGGCAGCCATTGATTTTGACGACATGAATAGTTTAGGGCAACTTCTACCCAAAAAAAAAAAAGTTTAAGGCAAACCCATTTTCCATCTGGGACTATATAAAGGCGTTGGAGTGATCAGAGCAAATAAGGAGAGATTCATTTATTTTTCACTGGACACATTATAGCTTCTCTAAGTTCTGTACAGCAGCCAATGAAAGTATGTGCAGAAGCATCTTGGGAGATGGAATTTCCACCTTTCCATGATCTTTCATGCCCCATGTCTAGGCTCAGCGGCTAGGGTTATGCGACCAATTAGCGTTCTTTTCCTCTGATGTAAGCCACACCTTAATATGTGAAGAATATACATTACATAAACTATAATATGATAAACAACAAAGGGGTCTTAAACTATAGGGTAAATTTCATGGACACCCCTTATAAGTTTATCGAATATCATGAACAGTTCAAAAACTATTAAAATATCAACCTTTCCCTTGACGTCAAGTATGGTTAACACTTAGTACCCAAATGAAATGTCCATTTTAACCCCCTTAGTTATTTAGATAAAAATCTTTCATTCCAATTCTTCCCTCCTCATACAAAGCAATGAGGCGGAAAACCAGCAGGAAGAGAGTGTATTTCAACTATGAGATCTCTCTCATATATCATAAGAGATCCAATCATGGAAATATTTTCAGGGTAAGCTTTCTAAATCGTACTCCTCTTGGAGTAACCAACCTCGAACCTAATGGACCAAGAAATAATAGGGTATTGATTTCTGCAACTTGATGTAGCGGAAGAACAGAACCAGACCTGAAGTTCAAGTTGGAACATCCAGTCCAGGCAACTGTTGGGTCTCAGATTAGGCAACTTGGATCGCCCTAGGGTAAGTAATGAATCCCTATATTTCAGCTCGAATTGATGGAGTCCCAAAGAGTTCAATCCAAGGGTTTAGGGCTGCTAAAGACGTAGTATAGAATAGACTGACAGAGAAAGAGGTTGTCTCAGCTCCATTTGTGTGTAAACGCTGAGACAACCATTTATGCTGCTGCTTTACGTCAGGCAGCCAATTCCGAAGAATCCATCGGTGAAGACGAAATTGGCAATGGCAAGGAGAAGAAGCCCGACGGACTCGGCTCCTCTGCAGCACCCAGCCCGAGTTGCCCATGCAGCGCCGGACACAGTGAGGCGTAAAGAGACCGCCTTACCCTGCCCAAGCAGAGGTGAAACGGTTTTTTTACACCTCGTTGTGTTCGGCACTCCACGTGCACCCCGGTCAGGATGCTACACAGGATCCTTACCAAGAAGACAATAAATTCCCCTTTCCTTTCCTGTTTTGGTTGGTTTTGAATATTTTGATTCCCTGATTTAGTTGGTTATAGGGGTGATGTGGATTATTCCAAATTTGATGGTCTATCCTCTCCTCTCGGGAAGAAAAAAAAAGAGGTGGTTAGTTTCTAGGTTCTCTCACACTATACATCATCGTTCTGAATTATTCAAAAATTGAGTGCAGCATGAAAGCATAATCTCCCAGACAATCCCTTCGCGTCTCCTACGAAGTCTGTCGAAGCTAGCCACTTGTGTCTTCTCCACCTCCAGAGATGCGGCATTGGATTCAAAGAACGGTGCTGCCTTAGCTTCGTCATCGTCTTTGTAGCAGTAAACTGACCACCGCATCGTTGTTGCCTTAACTTCATCCTCGTCTTGTAACAACATCCAAGCGATCTTCTTCCTTCAAAGGTGCAAAAAAACCTCCATTTCTGCTAAAGTCGTAGTTCAACATAAATGGTTGTCTCAGCTTTTGAACAGGTCTTTCTGTTCTTGCTTCTTTCGCCTTCAGACCATCGAAGACGATGATGATAATGGTGTTTGTATTTGGGGTTTTAACCTTAAAAGGTATTATGAGAAGTTTAACCCGTGATAAGGGTATTTTCGTCATTAAAAAAAAAGTTAACAATCACTTAACTGCATAGATGGAGTAGACTTTAAAGTAGAAATAAAGTCATTTTATATAAGGGGTGTCAAACAACAAGATTTTTAATTAAGTTTATGATTGAGGTATATATCACCGTTGTCCTTTTGGTAGCGAAATACCAAATTTTGATTTTAGAATTTTGTTTTCACGATTTAATATGTTTTTTTTACTAGGTTTAGAGTGTTTGCATATAATGGAATGTTAGATAAATTAACATTTTGATTTATTTTAAGCAGTTCTAGTAATTTGCATTAGGGCAACAAATCGCTGCTTGGTCTTGTAATCGCATCAGTACTGGATTAATGAGAATGCACATAGGGGCATCAACACGGATATAATTTGCATTAGGGCAACAAATCGCTGCTTGGTCTTGTAATCGCACCAGTACGGGGTCAATGAGAATGCACATAGGGGCATCAACACGAATGAGATATTTTTTTTATGTATTTCAAAAAAGATTGAGCAGTAATTTCATGCAATCCTATGTCTGGGTACAAGAACCAGACAACCAAGCAATGTTCTTTTTCCCTTTGCATTATTAGGTCCTTTGTACCTATTATCATAATTATTTCCTTATTTAAAATATGATTTTTATCTTCTTTTATATAATACATTTTAGTAATCTAACATTTTTTTGCACGAATTTTGTAATTTTTTTTTTATTTTGTATATTTTTATGGATAAATGATGTTATTTCGAGATTTTTTTTGTTGAATGGAAAATATATTAAGAGAAAAAAAAGCAAAGAGCAACATCAAACCCAAAAAGACCAACCTAAGAGGATCTCGCAGATAAAAGCCTAAAAACAATAAATCAAAGGATGACACATCAAAAGCCGCAAAGGGGAGAAAAATCCAAATCAAAAGAAGATACATCAAAGGGAAAGAAACAACAATAAAAAGGATGATAGAACAAGATTCCAACTTGTTGCTGCAATTAAAGAAGATGTGTTTTCTAGGTTTATCTCCATTTCTTTTACTGGTACTTACCCCTAAAAATCAGTTTCTTATTGATAGTTGGGGAGTTAATGTACATTGGATTCTAAGGTTCCGAAGCCATGTTCATAGTTTCGACTTCAGTCTATGTTTGCTTTGCTTTGTGATGGTTCTCTATCCCGATAAAAGACAACTTATGGTAGACTGATTCATGATGCTATGGGTTCCCCAATTATTGCTTTTGCAAGTGTGTGTAGATAAATCAGTCTTTTATATGGAGTTTTACATTATCTTCCAGGGTGTGACTCTATGTATTGAAAAGGGTTTCTATGAAGTATCCATTCGTTCAAAGTCTAAATTTGTTGTGTTTATGCTAAATGGAAAGATTAAAAGTCCTTGGTAGTACAATGGTTGAAGAGCAAAATCCACCATTAATTGAGTGCCTCTCTTTCTTGGGTGGAATATAAGTATGTGTGGAGGGAGGTGAATCAACTAACAGATTACACTGTCTTCTTACCTATAAGTGATATGGAGACTATTCTCCAACCGTTTGACTTCCTAGAAGAACTTTGTAAACTAGTTAAGGGGATGTTGATTTTGTATCTACTATCGGTTGTAACTTCTTTGGTTTTGTCACTTTTGTTGATGCGCAAGGCCTGTCTCGCTTTTGTTAGGGGCCTCCCATTTCCCTCTTTAAGCTTGTTTTAAAGGGGGTTCTAGGTGGCTATATGTTTTGTATTTTCCTTTCTTTTTTTTTTAATATAATTTACTAAATAAAAAAAGGATGATATTATACAATAAGAATCCAATGCAGAAAAAAATAAGAAGAAGGTTCAAACATCCTAATCAAAAGATGATACATCAAAGGGAAAGAAAGAATAATAAAAAGGATGATATGATACATTAAGAATCCACGCTGCAGGTAAAAATAAGAGGAAGGTTCAAACATTTGGCTAATTGCCTATTTCTTAAGTTATCTGGGCTAGCAAAACAAATAAGAATAAGTCTCTTTCTTATCTCGAAAGAAATGGCTTCCTAGATATGCTCTACAGTGCTCGACATGGAGGTCTGTCTTATTTTATTCATTTCTCATAAAACATGATCAATCACAACATCAAAGACAAGCTTCCCAATATTGTTACAGATGGACTTTTACTACTGAAATTTGTTAAGATCCACCTCCATTCTTTATAAAAGGAAAAAATTGTTGTTTGATGAGGCCATCAATTATTAAGGACCCCTTTCCTTATATGTAAAAAATGGACAACAAAAGAAGAAATGGTCCACATTTTCTTGGTCAAACACCTCAATAATTAGGTGTCAAATTTTAACTTAAGTTCAATATAGAGTAACACAGGGTTGAATGATAGATACGATCTTAATGCCCTTATTCTCGGATTCTAATTTAGGTTGAGCGATGGAAGAAAAGATAATGGAGAATTTTTATGTTCTTTATAGTGATTCCCCAAATTTGTTACTTTCTGGTATGCATATGATAATCTAGTGATGATGGCCAGCCAAAAAAATTGGTAAGTTGCTTGAGCCAGGGGAGCAGATTGGAAGTTGGGAAAAGCTCACAGGCTACTAATCAAGCGAATAATTATCACCTTCAATTCGCAGACACCTCCAATTCCTTCAATACGTCTAATAGGAGGAGTGGACTCCACCTTGGGCAGTGTTATCGGATAGAGGTAGGGTGGTCATTTCCGCCCCCATGTGAGGAATTGAAGAAAATGGAGGGGGCAATGAATTGGAGGGGATAATAAGTCCAATAATCTATCTAGTAATCTTTACTTAAAAGTTTTTTTTTTTAATTTTTAAATTCTTTATCAAATGTTTCTTTCTCGGTTATTGTTATATGTTTATTTGTAATAATTGCAAGGTTGTTTATTTTAATCATGGATGAATTAACTTCCTATGTATATATTAAATGATTTACCATAGTTTTAAAAGATTCAATTAGACCTTACTGAAAAAAAAAGAAGGTTTGAGTAGACTTAAACCATTTAACTAAATGATCTCAAATTCAAAAAAAATAAAATAAAAATAATTTATTAAATGATTTCACAATTTTAATTTAAATGGTTTGATTTAGTTTTGGTAAACGGTTCTGGTTTAGTTTTGACACCCTTATCCATAAGGCCCTTGTGCAAAAGAATATGCACACTAAAGACACAAAAATTGTAGGTCCCACTCACTCATATCTTCTTTGAAATTTTCTATTTAACAATTCGAGATGGGACCAAGATTCGTAATCTCGGAAGTGACGGGCTTCTAAATTGGGTCTTAGGGATCAAGGAAGTTTAGCTTTCAAACAAGGAAGCTCTTCAGCATATTCCACAATCTTCGCATAGTTCTTGGCCGTGAAATAGTGTGTCTTTGTTATTTGAACTTAATACTTGTGTGGATGATTTCACAATTTTTTTGATACCTCCTAACCAAGATCTCATTTTGTGAATGACAAACTTTGCTTGAGAAACAATACAAAGTCACTAAACTTATAGATGCGATAAAGTTAATGTACATATTCTTTTTATTCCCTAATTAATATATTCTTTTTTTTTTATAAAAAAAAAGATTCGTAATCTCGGATCGGATTGGTCATTTTTGGCCGGATCGGATTGGTATTGACTGAGACCGATCTGATCCACCTATATTGATAAGGGTAAAAAGGTAATAAAATTGGATATTTTACAAAATAAAGGGCAAAAGTATCATATTTGGCCCGAGTTTGGGCAATCTCGATTCGATGATCTTATCCCGATACCGAGATCAGGAACCATGGATGGGACGGTCCATTCCATGGTTCTAAGTAATAGAATCGGATTGTCCGTATCAGGCAATCCGTATTGATTTTGCACTTTGTAGATCTCGATACTGTGTGATATCGTATAAATGACATGGTAAGTACAAGGGAAACATCAGTAAAAAAAACTAATTTTAAAAGAGGACCAGGGATAAATTTGTTCGATATGATCAATCCTTGTCGATACCGATTTGATATCATATTGGTTTCTAAGTTGACGGATACCCATTCCGATACCGTACACTAAAACCATGCTCCATTCACTCGAATTAGTACCCAGGCATCTAAGAGAGGAACCGGATCCTCTCCAACACGCAATACACATCCGATGGTTGGACGGACAACACACATCCCAAGGACAATTAAGTCATCGAAGGAAAACTTTCCCATCCTTCCAATTGTTAAAAGGAAAATTAATAGAAATAAATTATGTTTTATAATTATAAATTACTTTTAAATTGAAAAGATTTACCAAATCCCCATAAGAGCAATAAAAATTAAACGAATAACTTAAAATATCCTTGGCATCTTTCTATCAAAAAGACAATTTTAGGATATCCTCTGTTTTTTGGTAGAAGGATATCCCCTGTTCGGTGTTCCAAGTTTATCTACAACCGTCTATTTACAAAACAGATCCCTGTTCCCTTTACTTCCTTCGTTTCCAAGTCAAACAAGGATTCTTATAAACTACCCTTAATTTCCTTTTCCTACTTCTACTACAACTGGGAGTCTTCCTCTTCCTCTTCCTCTTCCTCTTCTAACTACAATTACGGTGAAACCTCCAAGCTTCTCCTTTAAAAAGAGGGTATCTTCAAAAATTGGGTTTAAAAATCGAATCTTCATGACAAAGGAAGAAAATCAAGAAGAGTGTCATTCACTATCTTCACCGCTATTACCTGGAGATCTCATTTATGAGATACTAACTCATGTGGCTCTCGATGATATTCTCCGGCGATGCAAATGGGTTTGCAGATCTTGGAATGCTCTAACATATGATGCAATATTCAAAAGCTTTCATTGCCAAAGAACAGAATCAGTCTCTGGTTACTTTGTTCAGAGTATTCAGAAGAATAAATACCAGACCAGCTTCATCTCCATTGCAGCCTCTCCATCGGTGGCGATCTCTCTCGATTTTTTACCGACGACTAATGTTAGGATTGAAGCCTCTTCTTATCAAGCACAAGGTCTGGTTTGCTGCGTCAGTGAAATCGATCACACTCCACCCAGGTATTATTGCTAGTTTATCAGTTTTTTTTTTAAATGTTTTGAATTGAATGAAGAGTTTGGGTTTTATTCCACCATGGGTACAGGATTCAGGTTCTGCATCTAACGAAAATGTGATCCTGAAAGGGGTGGTTGTAGATTTCCTTTGGACTTGGATTTTTTGGTTTAAGAATCTCTAGATTAGAAAAACCCTCAAAACATTTTTCTTGCCTTTCTTCCTTTCTGTGATTAGCGGATGATGGAAATGGAAAAAGAAAAGAAAATTTGGGGGGGGGTTGTAGATTACTGATTCTGTTGGTTTGATTTTGACTTATAAATTCATGGATGGACTCAAGACTTAATGAATTGAGATCACTTTCGTTTAATCTGCTGGGTTACAAATGTGGGTCTATGAACATGGGTTTTCAGCTGAAAACAGATCTGTGCAGTGACTGTAATCTGGATGTTCTATAAAAATCTTGCTGATATCTAATACCCGATATCAGATTCAGGCATTCAAATAGGAGAGACTACTTCTCTGACCTTCTGGCTTCTGCAACACTTGAGGGTGTAAATCCAAGAGATTCATGTCTCACATAAGAGAGAAGCTGTTGAAACGTCTTGCCATCTTGGGCTGTGAAGAGGAACTCAAAGAGTTGGCCACTGATCTTGATGTCATCGGAAATCATCACTCCCTGCCCCCCTCTACCTCGCCTCCACTTCCCATTCCATTCCCCACCCTTGCCTCTGTCCTTGAGTTGAGTTCCTCTGCAACTCAACTCCCCCTCTCCCACGGCCTCCACTACCCCTGCATCCCATCAGTGGACTATTCTCTCTCTCGGATTTATAAGGATCTGTATAAATCCTGCAACCCTCCTCTGGATGATTCTTATTTTATCCCTATTAGAGGTATTGTTTCTCAAGAAGAGAATAGATCCTTGCTTTGCCCAGTCACTGATGAAGAAATCTGGAAAACAGTTCAACTTATGCTTTCTGATATATCTCCTGGTCCTCTGATGGTTTTTTCTGGTTTATTTTTCCATAATGCATGGAATGTCATTGGTCTAGAGGTTTCTTTATGTATCAAGAATTTCTTCAATTCAGTTTCCTTTTCCCTATCTCTGAATCAAACTTTCATTTCCCTTATCCCAAAGGTAGATCACCCCAGTTCTATTTCTGAATACAGATCCATTAGTCTTTGCAATTTTATATACAAGATTATTTCCCGTATTTTTGTCAATAGACTTCGTCCCATTCTCAATTGAGTCTTCTCCTTTAATTAGAACGGATTTATCAAAGGTTGCAAAATCCAAGACAATGTTCTTATCTGTCATGAGCTCTTACATAAAATAAAGAAAACCAGGAGGGGTAATAAAGGCTATTTCTCAATCAAGATCGACATGAACAAAGCCTACAATAGGCTCGAATGGAATTTCCTTAGAAGCACCCTTTCAAATATGGGCTTTGACTCCAATTGGATCCAAAAGGTAATGTTTTGTGTTGAAAATACTTAGTTGGGGATTCTTCTCAACGGTTCTCCTCAGCCTTTTTTCAAACCTTCCAAGGGGGCTTAGACAGGGTGATCCCCTTTCTTCTTATTTATTTGTGCTTTGTGCTGAAGTCCTTTCTACAAAGCTTGCTATTGTGCTCCGAGAGAATAAAATTAAAGGTATTCAAATCAATGGCCTAGTAGCCCATATTCTTTTTTCCTTTTAACAAGTTATCTTTCTTATATGAATAATAAAAATGATTAATTAATGAGTCATGGATGACTTAACAGTCTTTTCCTTGTTTTTTTTAAAACTATTTCTCTCTCTCTCTCTCTCCCTCCAACCAATTTGAATGTTTTTCGTTCTTCTGATCAATTCTTTTGTTCAAGTATAATTTGTCTTGTCAAGTAAAGAGTTAGTGTGCCTTTTCTGTGCTTTGGAAACAAGAAATGCATATTATTTATTGGGAGAAAGTTCTCTGTCCGCCCATGAGTCTATCTCTCTTCTCTCCATATGAAAAGACATCTCTGCCACCTTGTTTTGTGGAGGAGAGAGATAGACACATGGGACTCCCAGACAGAGAACTACTTTCCTTATTTATTTTCTTATTTGTCTATCAAATTTTTACATTTTTACTCATCTAATCTCAATTTCCAACAGGTACTATGTGTGCAAACCTGTGACACAACAGTGGACAACAATTCCCAACCCTAAGACTTGTTACAGCTCTGAGAAAATAGCCATGGTGGTAAAGAAATCACATCCATTGTATTACAAGATCATTCGATTCTCCTGGTCCAATAATGGTCAAGGACATTTTTACTGCGAGATCTTTGATTCCAATAACTGGACATGGAGGACTTGTTTGGAGATCCATTTAAAATTGCCTGGTTTTGTTATAGAGCGCGAGGTTCTTTTACATGGCTCTGTTCACTGGTTAACCTTTGGTAAACCTAAACATATATTTGCTTTCGATATCGACAAAGAGAATTGGAGACTGATCTCATTACCCGAAGAAGGAGAGGAAGTAAAAGGCATGAACTGTGACTTTGGAATTTACAAAAGATTGGTGAATTGTGAGGGCCATCTTGGATTGTTGTACGCTGGAGAGTCATGGATGGAACTATGGGTGATGGAAAATTACTTGAAGGAGACATGGGAAAAGAAATATATGTTCAGTTTGGCACCACTAAACCGGATTGTGGGTAGATGGTATTCTTTAGTGGCATTGGACACTACGGATACTATCTTGGTGAGGAGTTATGATAAGTTGATTTGGTACAATTGCATCAGTGGAGTTCCCATCAAAGTGATGATAATTGAAAATCCAATTCGTTGTGCTGACCCATATGTACATCCATTTAATTCTGATTGTGAGCCTTGTAATTTAGAGCCAATAAAGCACCCAAAAGAAATAAAAAGAAAAAGAATGTAGAGAGACTTTGTTTATCAAATAGAAAGATTTTATGCATTGTGCTTGTGGTGGGTGGGAACCATTTCCATTGTACTTACCACTTAGCCACATGGATTGGTGATTTGACATGTTGAACATCGGATATATAGATTTGTCACATGTCAAATTTAGTGGCTTATCTTGACTATATGGTCTGTCATCTATTGGTCTTTTTGTCTTGATTTTTAGCTAGTCCTTATTTACATAGTTTAAGTATTCATAAAAAAAATAGGATTGTTTTCGATCAATCTCGAATTGGATTAGAAAGGATCGGAATACACTTACTCAGTAAGATGTCACGGTGGAGGAAACAAATAATGGAGAAGGGCTGGGAGAAAGTATGGTAGCACATCCCTTAACTCGATTCTTAATTTAGTATTTAGAGGGTGGGCCTTGGTGCAAGATAAGGTTGATCCATTGTGACCAAGTGGTCATGGGTTCGAGTAAGGAAAACAGCTACTTTGTGTAAGCAAGGGTAAGGCTGTGGATATTAGGACCCTCCCTAAACCCCGTAGTGACGGAAGCCTTGTGCATTGGATACACCCTTTGTTGTTGAGTACAAGCAAATATAAAGAAAATGACAGAAACTATCCTATTCAAACTCGATGACTGAAATAGAGTTTGAAGCAAACTCCACAATCCTATCCTATGACTCTATCAACATATATAAGATAATAATAGAAATTTACAAAATAATAATACTAATAATAATAATAATAATCCAAAGAAAGAATAACCACTACCAACCCTTATTGGTCCAACAACCCAAGTTGGGCCGGTTTCGTTTTGGCTTCCAAACCCGGTTGTATCAGTCCAACCACTTTAAAGCCAAAAACGCATCAAGAATTTTTGACATAACTATAGCAGACTAGGGAAGAATCTCTGCTGCTTATTTTAATTCTACTTCAATCACTAATTTCCATCATGAGCTGGAATTAGAGCCCAATTCTACATTAACATCACTAGAGCCATTAATAAAATTCATGGCACAAATGTAAAAATAGTAAATGATTTAGGGAAGAAAATGAAAGAGTAATTATAAAACAAGTATTAATACAGCCAGCAAGGAAGCTAGAACTAGCTACTTAGTTACAAGGATAATCTCATTTGCAATACCATTAGTAAAACCACCAAAATGAAAAGATTATGAAAGAAAATGCAGGTTGAAAGAGAAGTGATTTCATAAGATAAACTCTGGAATCTCAATTATTCAAGTTCCCCCCCCCCCCCCCCGGGGCTCTCAGCTCAAATATTCAAGTTTCAGACATCTTTCAAAAGCAATAATAGGTCGAGAAAAACCACCAAATATAATATTAAAACAGAGGATGACAGAAATCCATGCTTCTAGATAGGAAGAACGGTAATCAATAGTTAGTTACTTGGTAAAATCTCTTTTTGAGGTGTTCAAATATATGTGATCTATTGAAGTATGGACAACGTTTAGGGTTACCTGAACGATTTCACAAATGCAGCGGAGATAGATCGAGACGCCCTTGATTGATAGTCGATCGAACACGTCGCGAACAGGGAGAACACAAGCAATCTTCTTCACAGTAATGCAATCGATAAGTGATAGTACAAGAACGATCTTCTACACTCCAAATCCCGGAGCAGTGATTGAAGCTCTTGAGATGCACACACACATACACGGCTAAGTGAGAGGGAGAGACACGAAAGAGAGATAATTAGGGAGAGAGAGTTGTGTGCATACACGATCTCTTTTAGGTGGGTGGCTCTTGGTTATCTCATATAACCGTAGCCTACCTCTTCTCAACCGAATTTTTATCCACTCCTGTTACAGCACGGTGCTGTAATGCATCGTGTGGTTGCTGGAGAGGCCATGTACACCATGTGGGGCCCGCTGTGCCACATGTCCTCTGTAACGCCACACGATGCATTACAGCATTGTGCTGTAACGGGAGAGGATAACGATCCCTTCTCAACCTCCTTACTTGTTTGAGTATGAGTTGGGGACCCAAAGTGGCCCCTTCTCCAAGTAACTCCAAGTGGACTCTATATGGGTCCACGGTTGCCCTAGGTGGGCGCATGGATCGGTTGAAACCAAATCCGCTAACATGATCAAAAAGAAATACTATAATACAAAATATTGTAACACCATTACTATGGAGAAAATAAAAATGAGAAGAAGAGAAAGAGAGATTTTCATACCTCTTGAGGAGGGCGCGCAAGAGAGAAAATGTAAACCTGCTCCGAGGAGTCGAGGAGGGGAGCATCTGGTGGAGGATGCCACATGCCACTTGCACCGGGGAAAATCCTCTGCATGTAGGAATTTTATTCCTAATTGGGTGTTGTCCCATTAGACCGTTTCCATTAATGGACTCAAGAGATTTGATTTCTTGTTTTATCACCATACCATACTTGGATTCATTTGATATACCTATTCTATTTCAGTAAGGTTGTAATTTGGAAAGATCCTATTGATTGGATGGAATTTGGAAAAGATCTCATTGATTGATTGGTCTAACTTTAATGGAAAAGTGGGCATTATGTTATAAATAGACTTCATTGTTTATTCATTGTCCAATCCGCCTAACTATTTTTGAGAGAAGGAATTTTGGCCTTATACCTTTCAGGTTCTTTGATTCGTGAATTGCTCATGAGGGGTACCAAGATGTGGTTTGTAGGGGCTGGAATAGGATAATAGTTAACTCCAACCCCCTATCTTCTCTTCCAACCAAGCTTAGGAACCTGAAGGAGGAATTGAAGATTTGGAATAAACGGGTGTCTGGAAATGTACTTGATAGTTAGGGCTAAGGAAGTTGAGGGTAATCTTCACTCCATCCAAATTGCCCTTAGTTGTGACCGGCTGAGAAGGAAGCTAAGGTGACAGTTCTTCAAGCTCTAAGAGTTGAAGAAGCATTCTTGAAGCAAAAAGCAAGGGTCAAATGGTTACAAATCTTACAACTACAACTGATGCTCCCCACCTTGACTCCTCGGAGCAAATGGTTACAAATCTTACTTATTAGAGACGAACGCCGTTGAAGAAACCTATTTGATGACGTTTTTAAATAATGCCGCCATATCTCTCACCCAAGAGTCACCATTTGTTATGTGCCTAATGGTTACAAATCTTACTTATTAGAGAAGAACGCCGTTGAAGAAACCTATTTGATGACGTTTTTAAATAATGCCGCCATATCTCTCACCCAAGAGTTACCATTGCTCTTTTTTCTTGTCGTGTGCATGAGGGTTAGTTAAAGGGAGTTATTATCATGGTAATTAATTTGATGGAGTTATTTATATAGTGGGTGATGTGCACAGGAGAAGTTGAGAGATTAGTGGGGATTTGTGGGTTGTGATAACCACTTGTACATTTATTAGTTAATGGATGATTAAAAGAAGGAAAGGTACGTACCTTGGAATCCCTAATTTATCTCTATAGATTACCTTGAGAAGAGGTCGGTTACCTTTTAATAAGTCAAACGCTCAGCTTCGTCTGTAATGTCAAAACTTATCCTATTTCTCTATTTTTCATATTTATTCTTAGATTATCTTTGCACGTAACAAAATATTTGATTCCAAGAACTGAAAATGGAAAATGCATTTAAAATTTGGAAAGTTGCCTTCTTCTATTCATTTTGATTTGAAGCTAGAGGTTTGGTTAATCTTTTTGATGAACAAAAGCAGATATTTGCTTTTGACGTTGACAAAGAGAATTGGAAGCTAATCATGTTGCTCATGTTGGGAAGAAAGCGGTCGAACCAGTTTCCCACTTGTGGAGAAGTTTAGAGAGAAAAGCCTTCTCCTAGTAAGAGAGTACGTGATCGCAAGAACGAGAGAACTAGGTTCCAACGGTTCATGTACGAGTGTTGTACTCTTATAGTTCCACCCATTTGGTGAGTTTTTGTACTTATCCAAGAGGGTCTTTTCTTGATGTTGTAATCCTCTAGTAGTAACTGGAGAAGTTGTAATCCCATTTATTGATAGTGGAAGTTTTGACCGGACAAGGTCCTGTGCTTTTTCCCTTCAGTGGCACAAGGGTTTTCCCCGTAAAAATTCTGGTGTCTTTTTTTACTTTCTGTGACTTTGTATTTTAGTGGGACCTGCATAGTTATTATTCACAGGGTACTATTCCACATCAGTATATGAAGGTAAACCGGAATACCGATGAATGTTGAAGCCGTGCAAGTGGAGTAGCTGCATGATGAAGTACAAGTGATCGGTGTAAAGTTGGATCCGTACCACGATCGAGTGATGTTCATTCGAGAGACTAGCGCTGCACAGAATGGTACACGGACTGTGTACACAGAATTGCAAACAAGTGGTGTATACAGAATGGTACACGCATTGACGATGGTGTACACAGAATGATACACGCACTGCGGATGCGCAGGGTGAAGAATGAAGCAAATGAATCATGTTGGAGGATTGGCGAGATGCGGTGAGAACTCAGGTAGGTGGACATTATCTAGTGCCTATCAAACCTCAAGTGTTCGTACTGATGCCTCATTAGTCTTGTTTCAGATCCTCTCCCATAATATTAATGATGGGGGAGATGTACAACAAGATGATGAGATGCAGATGGTGTCGATGGCGATGATGATATCCACCTACCAGAGTTCCACCACAACAGTATATGAAGGTAAACCGGAATACCGATGAATTGAAGCTGCGCAAGTGGAGTAGCTGCATGATGAAGTACAAGTGATCGATGTGAAGTTGGATCCGTACCACGATCGAGTGATGTTCGTTCATCATGCAGCTACTCCACTTGCACGGCTTCAACATTCATCGGTATTCCGGTTTACCTTCATATACTGATGTGGTGGAACTCTGGTAGGCGGATATTATCTAGTGCCGAATTGCTAAGAGACACCGTCTGCATCTCATCATCTTGTTGTACATCTCCCCCATCATTAGTATTATGGGAGAGGATCTGAAACAAGACTAATGAGGCATTAGTACGAACACTTGAGTTCTCATCGCATCTCGCCAATCCTCCAACATGATTCATTTGCTTCATTCTTCACCCTGCGCATCCGCAGTGCATGTATCATTCTGTGTATACCATCGTCAATGCGTGTACCATTCTGTAACCTACACACAAGTGGAAAACCGGTTCGACCGTTTTCTTCCCAATAGCTCAGTCACAATCATCATCATTATCATTAGAAGGAGGAATTAGAGGCTATGAATTATGATTTAATTGACAAAAAATTGGTAAACGGTGAAGGCATCTTGGAATCTGATACACTCCTAAGTTGTTGAGGATGGAGCTATGGCCATGGTGGGACGGTATTTCTATATTGGCAGTGAAATTCCAAAGAAAAGACCATTTGGCTTGGTTTCCCTTCTACCACACCGGTAAGAACTGAGACAAAGAAAAAACAGAGCCATGAACTCAGTAGCAAAAATAGGAGAAGGAACCTAAGGCGTAGGCGTCGATAAATTGAAAAATTTTGACTGTCTTCTCCGGCTAAAACAGACCAAGACAGACCAAAAAGAGTGAAGAAATTAAGGTTCCAAAGCTTGAAGATTCGGCTAGAATGGAAGGAAAAGGAATCTCAGAGGTTCATCTTAGGGTTTCTGAAAGTTTCGCCTTTGTTTCGTGCAAAGGCGAGGAGGGTTAAGGCTAGTAAACGCTACAGCCTCCAGCGGTTATAGGACGTAGGACTTAGGACTTGAGCAGCATTAAGTAAAGTCAATGGAGGCCAGAAGGGTTTTGATCTTCCCTTAAACCACCGTAACTAGCTTGGCAAGTTTTTGAATCTTTAGATAGGGCTTTAGTCATTTTTTTCTGTTTTCATTTCCCTCTCTAGTTTGGCTGTGTTGTCTTCTACGCTTCTCAGTAATCTGCTTTTTTGGTTTTCCCCGTTTAAAATTTCAGTCAAAGTTTTTTGCTTCTGTTTATTTTTTGTTCAGGATTTGGCCGTGCCGTGCCGTGCCGTGTGGTATGAGAGAGAGAGAGAGAGAAAAGGGAGGAATGGGAGGATGGTGATGTGTGGGAAAGGTGTGTAGTGCGGGAGAGAAGCTTACCGTAGGGAGGAGATGACTTGCAGCTTTTTCAAACGGAGAAGATGAACAGTAATTGTGAAGATGGAAAAAGATGGAAGAAATCCTTTTTATTTAAAGGGAAGGAGTTTTCTGTCCGGGAATGTAGCCTGTGCTAGCACTTGAGTCTATCTCTCTCATCATCATATGAAAAGACAGCGCTGCCCCCTTGTTTTAAAGAGGAGAGAGATAGATACATGGGAGTGCTAGCGTAGGCCACACTTCCGGACAAAGTTCTTTTTTCCTTATATAAATAACTAAAAGGTTAAAATGGACATTTCAACTTGGGTGCTAATTGTGCTTAACATGAAGGGGAAGGTTGATATTTTGACAAGGTTTGATATGTCTGTGCCATTTCACTAACTTACAAGGGTGTCCATGAAATTTTTCCTTTTTTTTTATATTTATTGATTGGAAGATTCTCTGGTGGGAGGAATATGTAAGTCTATCTTTTTGCATATATTTTTTGGATTTTTGTGTTAGATTTTTTATATAAATTTGCTGCGTGGGTGAAGAAAAACTTATTAATCTATATTTTCCAATCCCTAGTTAAAATTTATGAAGTTATACGCTTTATTTATTTTTTGGTAAAAGAGTATCTATTCATTCAAATGTGTAGCACACGTGGCTGGGGGATTACAAGGCTCCTTCAACCACACAATG
This sequence comes from Telopea speciosissima, assembly GCF_018873765.1. Classification (NCBI taxonomy): domain Eukaryota; kingdom Viridiplantae; phylum Streptophyta; class Magnoliopsida; order Proteales; family Proteaceae; genus Telopea; species Telopea speciosissima. Next base: position 9,616,155 of record NC_057925.1, on the reverse strand, counting down.
TATATATATAATGGCCAAAATGTCGTACACATATCGGATATCGGACAAGGCCTTCCTAGCTAAAGAATCTACAATAGTGTTTGATTTCTTAGAAATAAAACAAAAACAACACTCCAGAAATCAAAATTTGGGAAGTTTAATTGATTTCAAGAATTGTGTAGAGTGAGACATTGGATCACTAATTAAAGAGTCTCGACGCCATTTTGGATAGCAAAGCCTTCTAGGAAATCACAATTTGGGAAGTTATAAGCTTTAAGAGATTCTGGATCGATCCAAAATGGAACTGGACCAGGTCAGAGTCAGACTCAAACCCAACCCAATAATAATGATACAATAGAGGTGTGTAAGCGCGTGCATGAATCGTGATGTTGAGGAGAATCTTGTTCAATCCATGATTATTCAAACGCTAATTACCATAGCCTAAAAACACAGGATTTCTAGTTGTAGAATCCTTCAAAAACTCATCGTTCCAAAATTTGGAAACGCTCAACTTCTTAGGGATGTGAATATCCGATGGTTGAGGATGCTTTTCATGATCACTACTAGAATATTAGCTAACTATCTACTTAACCTCCAAGCAAACTCAACGATTTAATCTCCAAACTCTTAAATTTAGAAAAGCTTTATCTTTTGAGATAGATCTTCTTAGTAATCAAGTCTTCCGTTAGTTAGTAATGAAGGAAGAAGAAGAGCAAGGAGAGTACTTCGGCAACTCACAGTCTTCTTCACCAACAATAATATTACCTGGTGAAATCCTCTATGAGATCCTAACTCATGTGGCTCTCGATGATTTCCTCCAGAGATGCAGATGGGTTTGCAAAGAATGGAATGCTCTCTTATCGGATTCCACATTCAGACGCCTCCATTGTCAGAGAACACAATCAGTTTTTGGTTTCCTCATTCAAAATCCACAGAAACTTGAATACCACACCAGCTTTGTCCGCTCCATTGCATCATCCTTTCCGTCGTAATCATCGTCGTGGTCGTCAGCATCATCGTCATCATCATCGATCTCTCTCGACTTTATGCCAAAGATTGACTTTTGGATTACTACTTCTTGTTATCACGCACAAGGCCTGGTTTGCTGCGTGAGTAATAAAGTCGATCATATCACGCGCACAAAGAGGTATTAATTGCTATTTTGTTAATGGGAGAATGTTCTCTGTGCCGTAGCAGCGGAGCCTACGCCCAGGCATATGGGCAGCCTGTGCAAGGGGGCACAGAGATCAGTGCCCCTTTGTTAATTTTATATCTCTTGGTGTAAGAATGTTAAATCACGAGGTTCGAGTCTGGAAACAGCCTCCTTGTGAAAGCAGTAGTAACGCTGCATATACATTATGATCCCTCCCCAGAACCTGCAGTGACAGGAGTGCAGTTTTGCATTATTACTAATCCAATTTCATCGTCAGGTTTTATGTGTGCAAGCCTACGACGCGGCAATGGACAGAAATTCCAAATCCTACAGATGGTTATTACCCAGAGACAATGGGGTTAGTGGTAGTGAAATCAAATCCGTTGCATTACAAGATTGTTCGATTCTCACCCTGTTACTATTGGAGTGGTTTTAAGTATTGTGAGATATTTGATTCCAAGAAGTGGGCATGGAGGACACATTCGGAATCATAATGTTCACGTTGATTTGAAACCGGAGGGTTTTTTAGCATGGTTCTTTTCACTGGTTAACGACCTCTTTTGATAAACAAAAACAAAAACAAAAACAAATATTTGCTTTCGATCTTTATAAAGAGAATTGGAGGTTTATCATGTTACCTCAATCACAAGAGGAAGAAGTAGAAGCTATGAACTGTGACCATCAAATTTACAAAATTTTAGTAAATTGTGATGGGCATCTTGGGCTGATATACACTCGTAAACTTATGGAGAGGGATGAATTTTGGTCATGGATTGAGCTTTGGGTGATGGAGGATTACTTGAAAGCAGAAACATGGAAAAAGAAATACAGTTTGAACTTGAAACGACTAAACGGGAATGTGGATCGAGGGTGTTCTATATTGGGAATGGACACATTAATGGATAGTATTTTGGTGGCGAATTTTGACAAGTTAATTTGGTACAATTGCAGCAGTGGAGTTCCAACCAAAAACCAAAGTGATGATCCTTAGAAATCCAATGGAAAGTATTTTTTTAGAGTGTAGTATTCATCCATTTATTTCCGATTATGTACCTTGTAATCTAGGGCCAAAAGAGAATCCAAAAGAATAAAGAAAAATAATCCAGAGCTGGGTATAAATTAGTAACAGCACAGTACCTTTCTTTTGATGAACTGTATTATATATTTGAGAAAGGCTAGCTCTTGTTAGCGAGATCTTCTTTGATGTATACATATAAGAGACCACTTTCAGTTTTAGATCTAGCACTACCCTAAGATTGAAGAATCGACATCCTCTACTTTCGCCTGCCCATACTGTTGTGTGTGCCCCAGACACAGCAGGGCGGCAAAAATACCACCTTACACCTGTCGGAGCGCCTTGCCCAAGTGGGGGGTAAGGCAATATTTTCCACCTTGCTGTGTGGGGCTCACTGCAATACCGGGCAGGCGGAAGTACGATCCGGATCCAAGATTGAAAGGGCTTCTCCACATATAAATAGTACCCTTATTTCTTCAGCCATTATAGCTCTTGCACTTGAAAATATACAACTTCTGTTGTTCTCCTCCACTCACGTTCATTGGGTGATTCGTTGATCGAGGAAGATGTCACATGCTTACATTCACTTAGTTGGACGAAATTGTCACATGCCAAGTATAAATCAGAGTGAGAAACTATATAGGGTTATATTTTATATAGATTTGAATTTGAATATGTGGACGACTTTTATTCATAGTAAAAACTTAAAACTCATGGATCATAGCGGGTTCTAAGTTCTCAAATTTAATTTTTTCTTTCCATGTATCACTGTGAATTATCATCTTCAAAATGAACCTTTATTTAATAACTTTATAGAATTAACTCTTTACCGTAGTCCACATGGCCTAACTCGTGGTAAGTGATAAAAAAAATTTATAGCATTCTCGTTTTGTTCACATGGCATATGTTGAACTTAATAGTGATGGCTAGCAACATATTGATAAGGGGAATCCTAATGCTTGAGCCAAGGGAGTAGATTGTTAGTTGGGAAAAGCTCATGCTACTCTTCAAGCAGTCTTTAACTTTCAGGCATACAGATCTCTGTAGAGCAATGGATGTGGAATCCACAAGAGGAAAAAAGTACTATTTGTCATAAGAAAATAAAAAAATGTTTCATTATTTCAAAGATGTAAGTGGTAAACTTGTTAATTTAATCTTTTGGTCAAACTTTGATTTTTCTAGTACAAGTAAACAATATTTTTTGGAAAAAAAGTATCATTTGTCATAATGAATAGTTAAGAGATTCTTCCTGCTCCATGGGTGAAGAAAAACTTATTAGACCATAATTTCCAAATACATGATCAAAATCTATGGCAATTAGAGTTGAGAGTGCGAAGCTATACACTTTGGGACTTCTAGATCCAAAATGGAACTAGAGCAGGTCATTTTCAAACTCAACCCAATATGATACAATAGAGGTCTGACTCTAACTGCTCATTTAGTGTCACAAGTGGTTTGGTGCTGACCCAATGCCATTCCTAGGCATTTCAATGCGTTCATGATGTTGAGGAAAATCTTGTTCAATCTATGAATCCTTCAAAAACTCCTCTTTTCGAAATTTGGATACGCTTAACTTTTTTTTTTTTTAAAGAAAAGAATCTCAAACCGTTAGAAAATTGTCACATTCTAATCTAGGGATGTCAATCGGTCGGTTTGGACCAGTTTTTGTGTGATGCGGATGTGTATGGGGGTATTTGCTGCCAAAGATCTTGTGGAATCGGTTGAGGTTGTGGTGGGTGAAGTTTTCCCAGCCTGTATTCTACTATTTGAGACCCGCTAGGTTCTCTCTTCTTGTCTTCATTTCGGGCACTCTGAAGTTCAATGTGCCCTTAATTATTACAAACCATAGTAATGGCACTACCAATGTGAAGGTTAATGGAGGTAATCAAGCTAAGGGAGACAACGAAGATTTCCAAAGAGTAAATCCTAGGAGGACGAGGAAGAAGGCCTTCCCTGGTTCCTCATCTATGGGTTTGAATGATGTAGGGATGGGATGTGACTTGAGTAAGAATCCTCCGGCCATGACTCAGGTGAATTGCAGCGGGAATGGGCATGAAGTTAGGGCCGGAGATGGAGTTGGGGAAGACCCAGTTGATGGTCAAAGGTGGGCCATTGTTGAGGGGCCAAGTGGAATGCTACAGGCTGAGATGGAAATAGAATTACCTAACCATGGTGTAGATTCATTGCAAGGAGTAGATGCTTGCAAAGTGGCTAATTTGAGTAATGGCAACAGATTTCAGACTTTGACAGACTTGGAAACAAGTGGTGAGAAAGACAAAACCATTGAAACTGAAGGTTGTCATCTGGAAGGGGCCATAGCATGCGTAGAAACCCATGTGATGAGGCCTGAGGTGCAAGAAAGGTCCAGAAACAATTAAAGAAAGGAAAACGATCAGGTTGTCAAGTAAAGATACAATGGGGGTGTTGCCACTCCAATGTTTACCTGACTTAGGTGTTGGGACCAACTCTGTCTTTTCTTTGTCTTCAAGTGAATGGGCACCAAGGATTAAATGGGCTGAAGGGACAAAGAAGATGCGCGCTCCAGGCTTCGTAACTATATATCTGGCCAGAATGCATCTGACGGTGATTCTTCTAACCCCAGTTCACCTACACCTATTGGTGATCCATGATATAACCATGTAAAGGAAATTATTGGGGGGGACCACCAATTAATATGAAGAATTTCAGGATGGTAGCATTCTCATTGAACTCCCTATGGAGCCGTTTGAAGTAATGAACCACCAACAACCTGTTGCTGCTCTAAATCCCATTAGTGCTCGAAATATCCAGATAATGCAGTCTTCACACAGTTGTGGTAAGTTGAAGAAGGGTGCATCTGAATCTAGTAACGACCAAAGCAGTCAAGGCACAAGGAAAAACAAAAAAAAGGACCAGAGCAATTCAGGTTCAAGGAAGAAAAATAAGGAGCAGAGTAGTCCATGTTCAAAGAAGAAAAAAAAGGACGTACCGAAAGGGTAGTGGGAAGTCAACCACTGGTAGAAAGCCTTCTTAGGCTTTTGGGCAAGATTATCCAACGAAGCTTTTATGTTGGAGCATTAGAGGCTTCAATGCCCCTGAAAAACACAAGAGTGGTAAAAGACTTGATTAGGGATTCTTCTGCAAAGTTTTGCGTTCTCTTGGAAACCAAAGTGAAAGAAGATAACATAGACAGTATCTTCAAGCCAATTGCTCCCAATTGGTACTCTTCCCATAATTGGAACCCTCAATCTCCTATGCGGATTTGGGTTGGGTGGGATTCATCTTCCTTTAAGGTAGGTATTCTCAAGATTTCATTCTCTTCAGCTCATCCATATGGTTATGGCCATCTGAGGTATGTCGATTAGGATGCATTATTCAGTAGATGGAAGCCCCGTTAGGTACTTTGCAAGAGGGAGAGGTATTCGTCAAGGAGACCCTATGTTTTCCTATCTCTTTGCTTTTGCTATGGAAGGTTTCTCTCAGATATTTGGAAATTTAGTTGATGCTCAGAAAATTCAATTGTTGCCCCCATTGCAAACCTATGTGGCATTCACGCATATGCCACACCTAGGATGACACATGTCCCAATCACATTTCATGCATTTTTCTTTCCTTCTTTGTCATTGCCTCCTATGATGACAATCATGACACGTGTCATCCACATCTTCAAGTGGGATCCACTTATTGGTGACAAATAAAATGTTTTAAAATTATTTTACATAAAATGCCATTGATGGAGTATGAACATGGGACCTCTTATCTCTGTAGTTAAAATACAAACCAATGGGCTAAGCCACTAACCAATTGGTTCAGCCACTAATTTATTAAATTCTCTTTTACAAAAACAAAAATAAATATTAAATTCTCAAAACTAAATGGTTGTATGCTATCCATCACCTATCACATTTTCAAATGAGAAAATACTGAAGGTTTGTAAATAAAATTACCTTCGGGTGAAAATACTAAATCTCAGGGTTTCATCGGGGATTGAAACGATCAACACCTGACGATTACTGAAAACATGTCTTAAGATTTCAATATAGGGAAAATTGGGGTGTTACACATTGATCTGTCCAAATTTGAATTTTGTCCCCAACATCAATTTTCCAAAGGAGCCCTTCTTTCAGAACTTTCCTACACCCTCGATGATGCTTCTCCAGGTCCTTGAGGGGGAATTTCCTAATGTTGCTTCTAGGAAATCACAATTTGGAAAGTAAATTGATTTCAAGAATTGTGTCCAGTGAAACATTGGATCACTAAAGAGTTTCCACGCCATCTTGGATAGCAAAGCCTTCTAGAAAATCACAATTTGGAAAGTTGTACACTTTAAGACCTTCTGGAACCAAAATGGAATTGGACCGGGTTACTCAAACCCAACCCAATAATGATACAATAGAGGTCTAAACGTGTTCATGAATCATGATGTTGTGGAGAATGTTGTTCAAAATCCATGATTCTTCAAAGTTCAAACCCTATTTACCATAAAAATAAAAAATAAGAAAATAAAAAAAATAAGAAGATTTTCTAGTAGTAGAGTTCTATTAAAACTCATCTTTCCAAAATTTGGAAACGCTTAAATTTTTATGGTAAAATCTTAACCTCTGGTTAGGGAGGTGAATTATCCAAATCCGGAGGTTAAGGATGCTTTTCATTACTATTAGAATATTATCACTAATCCATTAATTCCTCCCCAAGTTCTACTAGGCTAACTAACTACCTATTTAACCTCCAAGCAAACGCGCCGATTTAATCTCCAAACAAACTCTTAAATTTAGAAAAGCTTTTTATCTTTTGAGATGGATCGATCTTCTTAGTAATCAAGTCTTCCTTTAGTTAGTGATGAAGGAAGAAGAAGAGCAAGGAGAGTACTTCGGCAACTCACAATCTTCTTCTTCACCAACAATAATATTACCTGATGAAATCATCTATGAGATCCTTACTCATGTGGCTCTCGATGATCTCCTCCAGAGATGCAGATGGGTTTGCAGAGAGTGGAATGCTCTCTCATATGATTCCACATTCAGACGCCTCCATTCTCAGAGAACACAATCAGTTTCTGGATACCTCATTCAAAATCTTACACAGAAACATGAATACCACACCAGCTTTGTCCGCTCTATTGCTTCATCCTTTCTGTTGTCGTCGTCGTCGTCATCATCATCGTCACCACCACCACCACCGATCTCTCTCGACTTTATGCCAGAGACTGACTTTTGGATTTCTACCTCTTCTTATCACGCACGAGGTCTGGTTTGCTGCGTGAGTAATAAAGTCGATCACATCACACGCACAAAGAGGTATTAATTGTTATTTTGTTAATGGGAGAATATTCTCTATGCCGCAGCGCAGTCTGTGCCCCAGGCACATAGGCAGCCTATGTAGGGGATAGAGTGGTCATTGCACTCACCCCCATATGCACCGCAGGCACAGAGAACAACACTCCTTTGTTAATTTTATATCTTTTGGTGTAAGAAAGATCAATCACGACATTCTAGTCTGGAAACAGCCTGTCTGCGAAAACAGTGGTAACGCTGCACATACATTATGACCCCTCCCCAGACCCTTTGCATTATTACTAATCCAATTTCATCATCAGGTTTTATGTGTGCAAGCCCACGACGCGGCAATGGACAGAAATTCCAAATCCTACGGATGGTCATCAAACTGAGAAAATGGGTATAGTGGTAGTGAAATCAAATCCGTTGCATTACAAGATTGTTCGATTCACACCCTGTGACTATTTGGTTGGTTTTCAGTATTGTGACATATTTGATTCCATGGAGTGGGCATGGAGGACACATTCGGAATTTGTGAGATATTTGATTCCAAAAACTGATCACTTCGATGAGAATCCGGAGGTTTTTTTGCATGGTTCTTTTCACTGGTTAATCTCCAATGGTAAACAAAAAATAATATTTGCTTTCGATGTTTATAAAGAGAATTGGAGGTTTCTGAAGTTGCCTCAATCAGAAGAGGATGAAGAAGTAGAAGCTATGAATTGTGACTATCGAATTGACAAAATTTTAGTAAGTTGTGATGGGCATCTTGGGTTGATATACAGCTTTAAACTTAGGGAGATGTGTGAATGTTGGTCATGGATTGAGGTTTGGGTGATGGAGGATTACTTGAAAGAGACATCCTGGAAAAAGAAATACAGTTTGAACTTGAAACGACCACTCGGGAAAGTGGGTCCAAGGTATTCTATATTGGGAATGGACACAATGGATAGTATTTTGGTGACGAATTTTGACAAATTGATTTGGTACAATTGCAGCACTGGAGTTCCAACCAAAGAGATGAAGTTTGAAAGTCCAACTTCTTATTTAGATTGTTATATTCATCCTTTTATTTCCGATTATGTACCTTGTAATCTAGGGCCCCCAAAAGAGAAATCCTATAGAAAAGAAACATAATCTAGAGGTAACTTTCTTTTGATGAACTGGGTTATATATATTTGAGAAACTATTTATGTTAATTTTATATAGATTCGAATATGTGGACAACTTTTATTCTATGTAAGGTGAAACATTCAAATTATTCAATTTTGGAGGATTAAGTTCGTTTCTATTTTCAAATTAATAAGCATGTATTTAGGTTTAGTTTTAAGAATGATATTGTTTTCCTCTAACTCTCTTTTGTGTGTAGCGTCATCTTCGGTCACAATACGTTATCTTTCAGAATTTGAATGTTTAGTACTTAGTTGCTCAATTTGACTCCTCTACTTCTGTCTGCCCCTATAGTTGTGTGCGCCCCACACACAAGCAAGGCGGAATGTACTGCCTTACCCCTGCCCGAGCGCCTTGCCAAAGTGGGGGTAAGGCGGTGCTTTCTGCCGTACTTGTGTATGGGGGCACACGGCACTACCAGGCAAGTGGAAGTAGAAGAGTCGGATCCTTAATTGTTAGCTTAACATACTATTTGAGTATTTTAACTTAAAAAATGTGTATTATTGAAATAGAATATGAAGTAAGGAAATACTGGTTTAACCACGTAAATTAGTTTGAATACTCTAGATGGCTCACCAAAGAAACCAACACGTCTATTCCTTTGGCTCAACTAATTCAAACTTGGTTCCCAAAGCAAGTCCTTTGTATCACCCTAACCCTAACGTATCGCAATTAATATCAGATTGTTATAAATGACATTTGGTTGGTCATGTGAGGTCAAAATTTTGTCTATCAGTAGTGTCAGGCGAGTGATAGAGAGGATCTAATGACCTAATTCCTGGATTTTAATTCGGGTTGAGTGATGGAAGGGAAAATAATGGAGAATGTGTATGTTCTTTCCAGAGAGACAAGTGACAACTTATGTGGACAAGGAAAAGGTGTAGTGATACCCCCCAATTTGTGGCATACTCGTCTTGTTCACATGGCATATGATGAAGTTACTGGTGATGGCTAGTAACAAATTGATAAAGGGGATCCCGATGCTTGAACCAAGGGAGCACTGTTTGTGCAGATTGTCAATTGGGAAAAACTCAAGCTGTCTAACTTTTTGTAGATACAAGGGATTTTCATACCTTCGTCCTATAGCATGGTTTTCCTCTTGGTTTTCTTGTCAATTCAAAAGGATTTGATGGTCTACCATGAAGAGGGGAAGACGACGACGATTTTGTAGTGAAGATTCTTCTAGCCCTATGGGTGAAGAAAAACTTATTAAACCATAATATTCAATACCTTGTCAAGGCAATTCGAGTTGAGAGACGCTTTGGAACCTTCTAAATCTAAAATGGAACTGGGGCACGTCATATTCAAACTCAACCCAATATGATACAATATAGGTCTAACCCTAACCACTCATTTAGCATCACAAGCTCAATTTTGTATGGCAAAATAAAAAAAAAAAAAAAAAAACAAGAATCTCAACTCATTATAGATCACATTCTAGTCTATAGGGGTGTCCATCCGGGAAAATTATCACCTGCGGTTCTAATAAGAGGGGGATGAACCCCACCTGAGCAATGTGTTCGGGCAGGTGGTCATTTCCGCCCCCCCCTAAGAGAGAAATTGTAGGAATTGTACTGGGCAGGGAACCACAGGGATAAAGATTAGTCCATCTGTCAGTTTGGATTAGTTTTGGAGTGAGAATAAGTGAGTCCAAAACATGATCCAATAAGGGTGCATAGGTTTGGTTTTGGTTTCTCGATCTTATCGGCTTAGTTTCAGTTTATCATGTAAATATATTCATACTATATGGAAAAAGTGTATTTTTATCTGAATTTCGGGCTGCTATTAGTTTTTTAATTGGTTATTTCGGTTTATTTGGTTTCAGTGTCACAGAACACCCACCCGAAACATGATCCAATTGACATATTAGTTTAGGTTCAATTCAATTCGTCGGTTTGGGCTAGGTATTGACAACCCCCTGTTCTAGGCAACTATAAATCATTAATTCATTACTTGCTCTCCAAGTTCTACAAAAAATACAAGCAACTATAAATCATTAATTCATTACTTTACATAAAATGCTATCGATGGAGCTTGAACATGGGACCCCTTATCTATATAGTTAAAATACAGACCAATAGGCTAAGGAACTAACCAATATTAAAAACACTAATTTATTAAATTTTCTTTTACAAAAAAATTTATTAAATTCTCAAAACTAAATTGTTGTATGCTATCCGTCACTAAAACTAACACATTTTCAAATGAGAAAATATTGAAGGTTTGTAAATAAAATTACCTTCAGGTGAAAATACTAAATCTTAAGGTTTCATCGGGGTTCGAAACGATCAACACTTGACGATTATGAAAAACATGTCTTAAGATTTCTAGGGAAAATCAGGATGTTACAAATTGGTCTATCCAAATTTGAATTTTGTCCTCAACACCAATTTTCCAAAGGAGCCCTTCTTTTAGAACTTTCCTACACCCTCGATGATGCTTCTCCATGTCCTTGATGGGGAATTTCCTAATGTTGCTTCTAGGAAATCACAATTTGGAAAGTAAATTGATTTCAAGAATTGTTTCCAATGAAACATTGGTTCACTAAAGAGTTTCCACGCCATCTTGGATAGCAAAGCCTTCTAGAAAATCACAATTTGGGAAGTTGTACACTTTAAGACCTTCTGGAACCAAAATGGAACTGGACCGGGTCACTCAAACCCAACCCAATAATGATACAATAGAGGTCTAAACGCGTTCAAGAATCATGATGTTGAGGAGAATGTTGTTCAAAATTAATGCAAACTCGGAAACGTGAAATTAATGTAGACTCAGAAACGTGAATCCGACTACCGTATCCTTCAAGGAAGGATAGAGGGTGGGGATGTGCTCAACCGGCACAATACAAGCTCTTCAAGGCTTAGAAGGGTAGAAGTTCTTCAAGACTTCAAAAGGAGAAACTCCAAAACTGTTTTTATTCATCCTTAATGTGGGTATTTATCATAGCCATTACAAGATTAAAGTCCCCTAACCCAATCTCAACTCCCAGATCCTATGGTTAAGATTAAATCTAATAACAAAAGAAAACTTACATTCATAGAAATAAATCCTACGCAAACTAAAGAGAGGAATAAATCCTAATAAATAGGAATTAATTTGTTAATTTAACACCAATAAAATAGGAAGCACCACTAATGTAGGAATTGCAATTGAGAAGTTCCACATCCACAAGGTGTAGCCTCTTCACACTCCCAGGCATAGTATCTTTCCTAATTAATGAAGTAATTGATGAAGAGTGTCCAACCCACACTCTACTACTTAATGTGGAATCCTTTAAGTCTAGTAGAGCTGTAACTGAACCAGTTGGGTTGGTTTCGAGCTCAATTTAAGTTTCGGACTGAATTTAACTTAAACCGTTGACTGAGTTGGGTCTCCACTGTTGAACAGTGATGGCCACTGAGAACAGGGGGTGAATCAGTGGACAATAAAATTCTTTTTCCCTCAACAATTTCACTATCTATTCACCTATTGAGATCACTCACCACAACCACCCACACAGTCTTCTCAGAATACACACAAGCACACAATCACACTCTAATAGCAATCCTGACTCAGTCTCATACAACCACAGTCACTGATACTGTTGCCAAGAGCTACTGAACAAAGTGCTGCCAAGAGCTGCTATGTCAACTGTTGGAGATCCTCACTCAAGCACATTAACTCAATCACAACTGGAGGACCTCACTGATGGCATACATATACACATACACACCCCAACCTGACTGTCAAAGGCTCTACCAGATGTGTACACCCATCCTGCAGAAAAACACTTCTAACAAAGGCAAACAATCATCCACAGCACAAAGAAATACGTGCTTCAGCAGTTTGCCTATGTGCACGGAGTAATGGTCACTTGGACCTCAGCATCTACTTATCACTAATTTTCCCAGCATAAAACTGAGAGGCCGCACCCACGGCAGATGATGTTTTAGTCACACCTATGACTCAGGACATCTAACCTGCTTCTATCCCTAAGTATAGAGATAAGGGTGTTACCCCCAATGGTTTTTCCAACACCCACTGGTAACCAGCACTGTGTCCAGATGCAACTGGACAACTCAATAAAAACAATTGAGCTTATACAAATGCCCTACAATGAAATTCACATATCATAGGTCTATGGCAGTATAACCTAGCTAGCATATGCAATGGAAATACAATATAACAAACACAACAGGCAATAAAGTGTAGAAAATCTCACAACCATGCACTGTCTCTGATCCCTGATGTCTGGTGATGGAGTCTGGCAACTCTGGTGGCTCACTGGAATCTTTAATTTCTCCCAACTGGATGGAGAACAGGAATCTTCATGTGTGCTCTGTCACTGGAGTCATGGAGTGGTTCCTGGTAGTGTGGGAAACCACTGTCTTCTTCATTTTCTTTCTTGTCCTTCTATTTCCTTCCCTTTCTTTTCTTTTCTCTTCTTCTCCTTTCATTTCCTTTCTTTTCTTTTCTCTTCTTTTCCTTTCCTTTTCTTTTTCTTTCTTTCTTCTTCCTTTCTTTCTTCTTCCTTTCTTTCTTTTTGCACTAAACCTACCTTCACGGAATGTGAGATGAGCTTCAACCTTTTTGCTTTATCTCATTCCCCTTTCCTTCTTCTTCTTTCTTCCTTCCTTCCTTCTTTCCTTCTTTCTTTTTTTTTTTTCTCTTTTCCCCTTTCTTCCTTGGCTACAAGCACAAGGGGAGGTGCTGAAACTATGATTTCAGACTATCAATGGCTTCTAGGGAGGCTGAACACATGAGATGGAGAAGGTGATTCAAGCCATGACTATATACATCACCTATTTAGGGTTGCAACCCTTTTCCGGCGACCTCTGCTTCTCTTCTCTGTTCTCTCAGCTCACCAATGGATAGATCTCGAGAATTTACCCAAAATCAAAAAAAATTTCACCTCATTTGGCCATTGAATGAGTGAGATATCGGGTTTAGAAGTTGGGCCATTCGTAGAGCTTAAAATAGAATCTCGAGGGAGAGTATGCGTGGACGCGCAACACTTTAGCGCCACTTGATTCTGTGTAGCACACATATAGTATCGCTCACAGCAGAAATCGCTGGATCAGAATCATTGAACTTGAGACCGTCAGATCGCTTCAGATCGTATCAGCCAGTCAATTGTCAACTGCTGACATAGCAGGCGACGTTTCGCGCTCCTATTGGCTGTCTCGTACGGCGGACTGCGATCCGTTAGATCTGTCGATGAAGGCGGGAAAGCTCTTAGACCGTTGGATCTTCATCATTTATATCTTGAAATAACAAGGCCCATGAGATCCTCCCAAAGAGAATCTTTCTTGGGCTTCTCTACACAGGCGCCACACTCAATCAGGGACCACAGGGTCTACAGATATGAATTAATATGGACCGCACATTCAAATTTTAAAATCTCAGTTGAATGAGATCGTGTTTATCGGAATCTTCTGCATCTCCAACCAACCAAGGAGCCCGAAATGGAATCTAGGCCATAACTTCTTCGTTTTAGCTCCGATTTAAGGCCCGTTTGCTGCCACTTGTCCGTGACGATGAGCACTGCCAATCAAAATTATCCACATCAGAAAATCCTTACTGATTTTCTTAGGAAACCCAAAAACAGTTCGGATTGACTAAATTGCCCTTCATTTTAAGTGACTAAACGGGAATTAGTGTAACTTCTCCATTCGAACTCGGAATTGCGCGATTCCAGTTGTATTTCTAAGAGGACTCGACGAACTAAAATATTCATGCAGAATGCTCTACCCAGTTCTGTCAAAATACCCTCCAAAAATACCGACGAACACACTGCCAGTGTGGAAACCTATGTAATCAACATTCTTAATGCACCTAGCCTTCACCCAAGGCTGTGTAAGGCTTCCAAACACTGCAATGAACAATCTTATGCTGCCACATTGCCAACATGTCACAACACTGTCAAATGACCAAAATGCCCCTATGAGCTGTGTTTGCACCAAGATGCATTGTGTTGACCACAACAACACACATGCACTGTGTTAACAACAATGACAACCAACACACAATCACTGCCATCTACACTGTGTTTTCAACATCCACTTGGTTTGCTATCAATTTCGGGCCAGCATAAAAAAATCCATGCTTCTTCAAACCCTATTTACCATAAAAAAAAAGAAAAAAAGAAAAAAAGAAAAAAAATAAGAAGATTTTCTACTAGTAGAGTCCTATTAAAACTCATCTTTCCAAAATTTGGAAACGCTTAAATTTTTATGGCAAAATTTTAACCTCTGGTTAGGGAGGTGAATTATCCAAATCCGAAGGTTGAGGATGCTTTTCATTACTATTAGAATATTATCACTAATCCATTAATTACTTCCTCTCCAAGTTCTACAAGGGTAACTAACTACCAATTTAACCTCCAAGCAAACGCACTGATTTAATCTCCAAACTAACTCTTTAAATTTAGAAAAGCTATCACTTGAGATTGATCTTCTTAGCAATCAAATCTTCCACTAGTTAATAATGAAGGAAGAAGAAGAAGAAGGAGAGTACAGCAGCAACTCACGATCTTCTTCTTCTTCACAAACAATAATATTACCTGGTGAAATCCTGTATGAGATACTAACTTATGTGGCTCTCGATGATCTTCTCCGGCGATGTAGATGGGTTTGCAGAGATTGGAACGCTCTCACATATGATTCCATATTCCGACGCCTCCATGATCAGAGAACACAATCAGTGTCTGGTTGCCTCATTCAGTATCATATGTATAATAGATTCCAGACCAGCTTTGTCCGCTCCGTTAATCCATCCTCTCCATTGTCATTATCATCATCATCATCATTATCAAGGATCTCTCTCGATTTTATGCCAGAGATAGACCTTTGGATTAGCACCTCTTCTTATCACGCACAAGGTCTGATTTGCTGCATTAGTAAAGGCGATCGCGTCACGGGCACAAAGAGGAGGTATTAATGGCTACTTTTATTAATTTTATCTCTTTCGGTGTAAGAATGTCCAATTTCAATTTATGTTCTAGGTGTTATTGTTTAGAATTTGGGTTTTCGTGTAACAGTAAAGGTTGTTTCATTGTGATCAAGTGGTCACAGGCTCAAGCCTAGAAACAGTCTCTCTATGATAACAGTGGCAAGGATGCTTGTATACATACATATAAGAGACCACTTTCAGTTTTAGATCTAGCACTACCCTAAGATCGAAGAATTGAGATCCTCTATTTCCGCCAGTCTATACTGCCGTTTGCGCCCTAGAGACAGACAGCAGGGATGTCAAAATACCTCCTTACCCTTGTTCGAGCTCCAGTCACGTTCATTGGGGGATTCGAGGATCGAGGAAGATGTCACATGTTTACATTCACTTAGTTGGACGAAATTGTCACGTGCCAAGAAGAAATCAGAGTGAGAAACTATATATGGTCATATTTTATATAGATTTGAATTTGAATATGTGGACGACTTTTATTCATAGTAAAAACTTAAGACTCATGGATCATGGCAGGGTCTAAGTTCTCAAACTTATTTTTTTCTTTCCATGTATCACTGTGAATTATCATCTTCAAAATGAACCTTTATTTAACAACTTTATAGAATTAACTCTTTACCGTAGTCCACATGGCCTAACTCGTCGTAAGTGATAAAAAAAATTTATAGCATTCTCGTTTTGTTCACATGGCATATGTTGAAGTTAATAGTGATGGCTAGCAACAAATTGATAAAGGGAATCCTAATGCTTGAGCCAAGGGAGCAGATTGTTAGTTGGGAAAAGCTCATGCTACTGTTCAAGCAATCTTTAACTTTCAGGCATACAGATCTTTGTAGAGCAATGGATGTGGAATCCACAAGAGGAAAAAAGTACTATTTGTCATAAGAAAATAAAAAATGTTTCATTATTTCAAAGATGTAAGTGGTAAACTTGTTCTAATACGAGGAAACAATATTTTTGGGGAAAAGGCTGGCATGTGTTCTCCTCTCTCTTCGCCCTTCGGATAAAACCCCCTACATGCCCTATGGTGAAGTAAGAATTCTTTCACTACTACCATTGGTCTAGTCTAATCGAATCTAGGAGAATGTTTTCGACCTTATACAATAGAGGTGGGAGTTAGTAATGACATAGACGTCCAATACTGGGTCACATATTGAGTAGTGAAGATTTTTCCTGCTCCATGTGTGAAGAAAATCTTATTAAACCATAATTTCCAATACCTTGTCAAAATTTAGGTGGTCATGCAGGTTCTTTGTTTACCTATAAGAGGATTGCCGCAAGCTTCTTTTGACCAGCCATACGTAAGGACATAGTTGCATTTGTGCGAGAGTGTGCAACCGGCTAACAGACTAATTCCTCATTACTAAGCCTGCTGGTCTTTTCCAGCCATTACCTGTACCTCAGCAAGTTTGGGAGGATATCTCCTTAGATTTCATCACAGGCTTACCCTTATCACAAGTTTCTTCCATCATTCTAGTGGTGGTGGATAGGCTCTCCAAGTTTGCACATTTTGGGGGTTTACCTTCTTCTTAAAATGCTGAGAAGGTGGTTCAATTATTTACCCAAATGATGGTAAAGCTCTATGGTTTTCCTCGTTCCATTGTGTCTGATAGAGATACCATTTTTCTCGATCAGTCAATTCTGCAAAGAATTGTTTAAACTTAATGGCACTACCCTTAATTTGAGCACTGCTTATCCTCCGCAAACAAATGGGGAAACTGAAATTCTCAACAAATGTTTAGAACAGTATTTACGGTGCTTTGTTCATGAGAAGCCAACACATTGGTCTAAACTTTTATGTTGGGCTGCGCTATGGTATAATACGTACCTCTCATCATAGAGCTATTAGAATGTCCCCCTTCTAGGCTTTATATGGTAGATTACCCCCTGCAATTCCATATTATATTACAGGAGCTACTCAGGTGGAAGCTGTGGAATAGGAACTTGGTGATCGAGCAGATCTGTTCCATCGTCTCAAGCTAATTTACAGAAGGCCCAAATAAAAATGAAATCGGCTACTGATGGTCATAGAAGGGAACTCGAATTCTTCGAAGGGTATTGTGTTTTGCTCAAACTATAGTCTTATTGGCAACAAACTGTGGCTTTTTCCTCTAATCAGAAGCTGGTTAGATGTTTTTATGGACCCTTTCAGGTGCTCAAGAGGGTGGGCAAGGTTGCATATCATCTTCAATTGCCGGCTAGAAGCAGGATCCATGCATCCTGTATTTCATGTATCACTGCTTCGGCCATTTCGTGGTGATCCTCACTCTGTTCCAACTAACTCCTTACCTCTTCTGAGTCATAATCAGCAGCCAGTTCATTTTGGAGGATTAAGTTCGTTTCTATTTTCAAAATAATAAACATGTATTTAGGTTTGGTTTTAGAACAATATTGTTTTCCTCTAACTCTCTTTTGTGTGTACCATCATCTTCGATCACAATACATTTCTTTTCTCTCCATCTTTTTTTTATTTATTTATTTATTTATAATATTTATTGTAAGTTATCTTTCATAATTTGAATGTTTAGTTCTTAATTGCTCAATTCGACTCCTCTACTTCCGCTTGCCCCTATTGGTGTGTACGCAGTGCGCCCCACACACAAGCAAGGCTGGATGTACCACCTTACCCTTGCCCGAGCACCTTGCCTGAGCAGGGGTAAGGCGATACTTTCTGCCGTGCTTGTGTATGGGGGCGCACGGCAGTACCGGGCAAGCGAAAGTAGAGGAGTCGAATCCTTAATTGCTAGCATAACATACTATTTCAGTATTTTAACTTAAAATGTGTGTATTATTGAAATCGAATATGAAGTAAGGAAAGACTGGTTTAACCACGTAAATCAGTTTGAATAATTTAAGGACGAGTTTGGTTGTGGTTTCTTCGGAATCGGATTCGACGGAATCTGGATTCCGTCATTTTTTGGGTGTTTGGTTTTTTGGAACCCAGATCCCTATTGGATTCCAAGAATCCGTAAAAATCTACTTTTTAGGTTAAATTTTGGAATCTACCAGAATTCGTCCAAGGGGGTGAATTCCAAATAGAATCCAGGATTCCAAGCCCTCAAATAAATACGGTGGAATCTTGTGGCCTCCAATTTTATCGAGATTGAAACGAAGGAAGTCGATACTAGGGTTTCTCTCAGCCTTCTCTTTTCTTCTCCAAACCGAAGACGAAGTCGTCTCTGCAACTCTTGTCTTGCCATCTCGTTTCTTCTCCAAACCGAAGACGAAGGAAGTTGATACTAGGGTTTTTCTCACCCTTCTCGTTTCTTCTCCAAATCAAAGCCGAAGTCGTCTCTGCAACTCTGGTCTTGACATCTCGTTTTTTCTCCAAACCGAAGACGAATGAAGTCGATACTAGGGTATCTCTCTCACTCTCTCTCTTTCTCTCTTTGTTTCTCTGTCTATCGCTCTCTATCTCTATCGTTGTCTCTGTCTCTCTCACATTATCTCTGTCTCTCTCTCTCTGTCTATGTATCTCCCTGCCTCTCCCTTTATCATTCTCCGGTAGTTAGGGTTTATTTAAAAAAAAAAAAAATGGAATTATTTGATTGCTAACCGATTTTCCTCTCCATTTCAGGTTCGATTGTAGTTAGGGTTGTTTTGAAAATCTCCGGTGGAAGGAACATCTTGGATTAACGCAGGTATGCCACATTTCTTCACTCTCTCCCTTCTCTGAGACAGCTGCATTATAGTTGTAGTTTTTTAAAAATACATAGGTTAAGTAGATGATTTGGGGGTGACTTGAGAGCCCTGAGTGTTAGCTCTGGTGGCACACTCCAGCATGCTTCGATCATTTGTACAATCTATTATTGGTGTAACAGGGGACTGGTACTCCCTTAAACAAATCCAAAACCTGATTTTTTAATTATGGGTAAAAGCTCAATTTCTCATTTATCAGCATTGGTTTTTCATTCCTGAATACTATCTTTGGATTTTATACTTTTATTCAAGGTTTCTAACAGAATATATGGTTTGTTAAGATTTATTTTTCAACTAGTAGTTACTTGTAACCAATTTTTGTTTTCTTTGCTGTTCCCAATTCTAAGCTATTCTTGTCAAGACATAACAACAGATCTGAGAAAGGGTGAACCTGTTTCTGATTGTTTAGTCTTCTTAATTAGGGGTTGGCTACTATTAGGTCAGTGGTGGAGAACAGTACCAAATCAAAGTTATGTCAAGTAGGGTAACAGATCTTTCTCCTTTCCATAGGGTAAAAGAAAATCTTGAGACACTGTGGCTTGAGGCATTTGGGGGAAGTGTAGGGCAGAGAGAGAGAGAGATTTAAAATGAAGATGATTAGCAATGAAATAGTTGGTGATTGGGAAAAGAGAAGATTTCTATTCTTAATTCATAAAACAAAAATTTCTCTTTTCCTGAGAATGATTTTGTGAAAGGGTAGATATGATTAATAAGGGATCTTAGGAGATTGCCATGTAAAAGGGCAAATGGCTTTTCCCCAAGTTTCTTTTATAATTTGCTCTTTTAGATAGAAATCAAAATATGAGCTAGATGTCAGGAGAGTGGACCTATGCTTCAAATCAAGTATAACTTTATCTACATGTATGAGGGAAGTAATGCTAGACACTACTGCTGTTTGCAAACATTCAATTCTTCCTAACTTCTTCCAGAAATCTGTTATTATTCTTGTCTGTCTTCATGCATTCTTAGAAAAAATACAAGGGCTTGTATTAGATGAATGTTTGATGTATGTAGGGAGTAAACCATGGTGGCTCATCATTTCATTTGTGTGCTTTGAGGCTATGGCCATCCATGAGGCAGCCATTGGGATTTCTCTGCATCTTTTACTTATGAAGTTCTGTAGAAGACTTGTATTGGAGCTATTTTCTTATGCACGAGGGCCTTGTACCGTTGTACCCATAAAGAACCAGCAATTGCTGGCTGATATTGGATCTTGAATCTTGAATACAAAATATGAGCTAGATGGTCCTGTGCAGGTATAAACTTGACAGCACTCAGAACTGATCTTGAAGTTGCTGATATTTAAAGGCTAAAGCTCATGAAGAATAAAAAAACCAGAGATGGGGTTGTGTTTAGTCTAAATAGAAATTTCTTATACTCTCCAACTGTTTGATTAGGTTGTAAAAAATATAAAGAATTCTTTGCTGTAAAAAAATCTATGGAAGTCTTTGCTGCTTCTACCCGATTCCAATTTCTAGGGTCTTTGCTGCTTCTACCCGATTCCAGTTTCTAGGGTTTAACAATAATTTGGATTGCGATACACTTTCTCTTGGCATTTCTTCATCCTTCATATAAACGATTTGAGTTATATTCACCTATCTTGTATTATTTTATCTGGATTATTTAAGAGATGGGTTTAGCAGAGATTGTGAGAAAACAAAAACTGCTAGGGGATTGCTTAAAACAGAAACTGTTTGTAGTCTATTCTTTTCCCTAATTGCTTAATTGAATAAATACATTTCAGCATTTGAGTGACTAGGTTAGGATTTCTCTTTCTTCTCTGCTTCTCTGTATAGTTAATGTTTCCTTTGGTAGTCTTTGTTACTTTGCTTTGTACTTCTCTGTAGTTGCTTTGGTTGTCTCTGTTACATAAATATGTACAGTTTTCTTTTCTTTAATTTTGATGCCTTCCAAACATAGCCTAAGGTCTTGGAGTTGCATGTTGATATCCACTTCATTGTTCAATGTCCATAGGTACCACTGAAATTCATGATTGTCCTGTTCTTCTCTCCATTTTTCCTTCATTGTCATATTTGTACAATAGCTATTATCATTTTACTAAAGCATTCATATTTGATAATTCAGAAGAAAAAAAGGGAAGAAAATATTAAGTAGGATATGAAAGGAAAGACCTTCTATGATTCTCTTTGACCTTGTAGCATTTCTGGTTAAACCCACCTATGAATTGCTCCCACTAAACTACTACTTTAACCAGAATATAGCATTTTCATCTGGTTTAGCTATAAATTTTGTACATCACTACATCATTTTGAGCATTAATATTTTTTTTTTGAACTTTTTGTATCGATATGGTGATGGTAGGAAATTTTGACAAGCAATCGCTTAGGTGGGACCTATCCAGTGGTGGATCCTAATTCCTACCACCCTGTGTCTATGTTGCATCAGATTTTCCGTTGTGACCCAGGCTGCTCTTATTGGATGAACTATGGTAATTGATCATTGAAAACAGGTTCAGCTATAACTTTGTATAACTCCTCGAAGCAGTAGAGCTACCAATTAGATGAATGTTTGACGTATGTAGGGAGTAAACTAAGAAATCAAAGTAAAAAAAAATTGGAAGTTTCCTTGCTCATTTGGAAACTCTTTATAGGCAACTCTACAGGACAGTTCCACATAGTTAATGGGAACTGGTGATTTATTATGGTGATTTTTTGGAAACCTCATAATAATTATTCCCAGATATGGATGTGCTCATGGGCTTCTTATTCTTTTCCTGTTCTGCTCATGGGCTTCTTATTTTTATCTGATTGTATTGCTTCTTGATAGGTCTGGGTTTTGGAAATTTGTTTAAAGGCGCTAGTTAAACGTCATGGAACTCTTAAAAAAACAAGGAAATACTTGTTACCATACATGGTGATCATGCATTGTAACCATGGCATCATCTTGCATGAGTTGCAGAGTTTGGGCCTTAGAAGCAATTCAGTTCTGTTTTAGTATTTGGATTGGCAACATGTTGAATGACCACCTCACCAGGTTAGATATATCCACAGATGTGGGTTTGAGATTTACACAAGTCATGAAGGGCCTCACTAGCTATCAAGTATCATCTGGTAATGGAGCATTCAAGTGTTCTAGAAAGTTCTTTCATAGCTTTGTGATGATATTTTGATTAGTTTTGCAAGACTGTCTTGATTATTTTAAGTTTAATTGGAAAATGATGTAGGTGATGACCATTGGATTCAAGAATCAGTTTTTCTTTTATTTTTTGCTACCAGCAATAGTTCTGAAAATGATTTTAGTTGTTTGTAGTGGGAGAGTCAAGTTGCACAACAATCCCAAAACAAAAATTTCACCCCATGGGATGTCTTCTCTCCAAATAATATCCAAAATTGGTGTTGGATGGGGTGCTCAGGTATGGTAGTTCTTTATCTCACATTCATCGTCATCTTGGTCCATTCAGATCAGTCTTGAGAGCTCATTAGACTAGAAAGGAATATACTATCAGTCTTGGAATGTCTTGTCCTCTTAGTTAGTGGTTCTATTTGTTGTTGATTAAATTCCAAGCTCCACTTGATGGGTCTTTAGCTCAAATTGGTTGAGCAGTTGGAACATGAGCATGTTCCAGGGATGGTGGTTCAAATCCACCAAGGCCCTTTTTATTCAATTGTTCATAGCATAGTCAGTTATGACACTAATCCACACAAGAACCCAAATTTAATGGCAGCTTTGAAATTTGACTCAAAAATTTATATGTATGTATTTAAATTAAATGGATATGGATTTTTTACCATATGTAGAGATCTCTTTTGTTTGAAAATGTCCGTACTATGCGTTTTGCTTTGTTGAAGTAACATAATACCACTTAGTGCTAATTTTGTAATTTTTATGGACACATGAAAAATTGGGAAAGATTTTCTTTTGAGAATTTTAATCCAATTTTTTATTATCTTTTTCTTTTTCTTTTTCTTTTTATTTTTTTATAAAGTCATATTAAATGTATGCATATGTTGTATAACAAAACAAGATTAAAATATTTTTTTACACAAAATTCAAGTAGAATCCAACTGACAGACTCAGGGTAACCAAACAGTCTCACATATGGATTCAGAAGGATTCCAACTAACAGACTCAGGGTAACCAAACAGTCTCACATATGGATTCAGAAGGATTCCACCTGACAGATCCAGGGCAACCAAACAGGTTTTTATCAGAATCCAAATACACATGAACCAGATTCTTAAGAACCTGATCCAATGTAAGAATCCGACTCCTTTGACACCTTCAACCAAACGTGTCGTAAATGGCTCACCAACAAACCAACACGTCTATTCCTTTGGCTCAACTAATTCAAACTTGGTTCCCAAAGCAAGTGCTTTGTATCACTCTAACCTTAATGTATCGCAATTAATATCAGATCTTTATAAATGACATTTGGCAGGTCATGTGAGGTCAAAATTTTGTCTACCAAAAGTGTCAGGCGAATAACAGAGAAAATGTAATGACCCGATTCCTGAATTTTAATTCAGGTTGAGGGATGGAAGGGAAAATAATGGTGAATGTATATGTTCTTTCTAGCGGGACAAGTGACAACTTATGTGGACAAGGAAAGATGTAGTGATGATGAGGCATAAAACATCCCACCTATCGGAGGCTGCCATGTGGCCGACCCGACCTCAGTCCGAGAACAGAGTTGGGCCGAGCAGGAAATTGGGCCGACCCCATCTCCGATAAGTCACCTGACAAAGCCTGAGTGGAGCGAGCTAGCCGGTGGCTGAGGCCGAGATTGTACGGGTCAGCCATAGACTCCTAGCCGAGCTCATGGTCGAGACCAACCTCCCGGGCCGACCTCCATTGTCGACCCCATGGGCCGACCTCGTAGGCCGAGCCCTCCTCCATTGAAGCTCCCATAGCACCCCACCGGGGATCTCCGGGCCACGTCAGCACATCCCGAGAATCACGGGATAAGGACCGAGCCACGATCCTAGCTCATCACGGAATCGCACTCTACATGGACTCTTACCTTAATAAGAGTCCGACCCCGAAAATAACTCTCCACTCTGCTCTCGCGAGAGAACCTTCCGAAAGAAGGACTCCTACCATACTAGGACTCTTCCAACCGTCTCATCTCCTCCTTACTCTATAAATACCCAGGTATGGAGCACTATTCCTCATCTGGCTTTTTATTACGCAGTTACGCTGTCGCGTTGGAGACCTGACTTGAGCATCGGAGAGTCTTAGGTCGGAGCCACACCGGCC
Organism: Telopea speciosissima; assembly: GCF_018873765.1. NCBI lineage: Eukaryota > Viridiplantae > Streptophyta > Magnoliopsida > Proteales > Proteaceae > Telopea > Telopea speciosissima. Next base: position 9,591,725 of record NC_057925.1, on the reverse strand, counting down.
CTCTTGCGCTCATTGCTTGGTTTTTGCAAGTTCATCCACGGGCGAACCAAGCACCGGAGGTTTTCACACGCAATGATTTGGCGCCGTCAGGGAACGACATCAGCAAGCATCGTCGTTTCTATCAATTCCCAGAGCAATAATAATGGTGCACACGAGGTCAGGGCAGCATGGCTCTACTTCCCGCACGGAGGAGCCGCAACCCGTTGTGCAGACGAGGCGATCACCGCCCCCTGAAGCCTCTCGGCAGGGGATAAACAGAAGACCCCCTAGGGCAGGTGGTGTGCAGCCCATCACGGGCACCATTCCCCCTCCAGAGAGTGGGAATGGGGGAGGTGCGCTAACCACGGCAGGGCTAGCCGGGTACAGGCCGAGCCAAGTTTGGACGGAACGGCCTACCAGCACCGCCACCCTTGCTTGGAGAGTTTGGACCCGAAGCCCGTAAATAATCGACAGTGTTATGGATTTGCAACTGCGATGCTCCACACCAACGAGATCTGCGCACCTTCATGAACCGGATGGCCCGAGGAGGGCTGATGGGCCAGCCGCGGCAGCGCCCTCCAAAGACCGGCAAGGCGGCCGAAAGAAACTTGCAGCAAAATGGTGGCCGGCGTAGAGCCGAGCCAAGTCGGGCCGCGTCCTCGCACCCGTCTCGTCAGAAGACTACACCTCCGCGCCCCAGCAGAGGCGCTCGGCGGGGTGAACAAGAACATCGCCAAAGCCCGCGAACAGGGCAGGAAATCGAACCGGCCGGCTCTGTAGCTAGGAGGTCGGTATTTTCTGGACGGATCGGAGAGGACGAACAGCCGAGGAGATTCCGAGAACAAAGGAAAGACCCGATTGAAAGGCGCGCGCCGAGACAAGGAGAAGGATCGCGTCATACTCCCCGGCGTCAGAACTCACCTCCCCGAGAAGAACAACAGGGGAGCCCCCGAGGGTCCAACTTCCAAGAAGAAAAAAGAACAAGGAAGGATGGTGAGGACCGAGCTGACCAGAATGGCCGACTACAACGGGACGACCGACCCTATCGACCCCGGGCCGAGGAGCCGGTTGGCCGAGCACTTGAGACTGAGCTGGAGAAGCGGCTACGAGACTTGGCCGAGCAAGTGGAGGGGTTGAAGAAACAGGCGACCCCGGACGCCTACTCTTTGGTCGGGCGTCACCCTTATCCTCCCGAGATCATGACCGCACCGCTACCAAACGGTTTCAAACCTCCCCCGTTCGACCGATATGACGGGACGACCGACCCGACAGATCACATCAACTACTTTAATGCGATGATGACCATGTACGGGGGAACCGAGATCGTTTCCTGCCGAGCCTTCCCTGCATCCCTCAAGGGTGCGGCGACCTCATGGTTCTCCTGGTTGTCGCCGAATTCCATAAAAAGCTTCGCTCAACTCTGCCGAGCCTTTGTCACGCGCTTCCAGAGTAGTATGAAACATAAGAAGACAACGGTCAACCTCCTTAGCGTGAAGCAAAGGCCCGACGAGTCGATCCGAGCATTCGTCTCCCGCTTCAACAAGGAATCCTTAGATATCAAGGATTTGGATGAGGCCACGGCCCATACGGCTATGAGCAACGGTTTGGCCGACATGGACCTTATCAAGGACTTGGCCCGGAAGCCGACAAGAAACCTGGCCGAGCTCTTGGAGAGGTGCAACGAGTTCGCAAATATGGCCGAGGTCCTCCAAGCCCGGAAGGGCAACGAAGGTCGTACCGACAAGAAAAGGCCGACAACAGACGACCGAAGGGAAGACAAAAGGCCAAGGACGGATCGCCGAGCTGACAGGTCGGATCGAGCTCGGAGCCCCGACTACACACCATTGAATGCGTCTCGCAAGGAGATCCTGATGCAAATACAAGATGGGGGGTACATCCGCCGACCCCGACCGATGCAAGCGGGGTCATCTCGGAATCCCAACAAATATTGCCAGTTCCACAAGGACACCGGTCACGACACCGAAGATTGTTATCAGCTGAAAAGAGAAATCGAAGAGCTGATAAAAGCGGGCCACTTGAAGCGATATGTCAAAGGAGGCCGAGAAGATCGTGGAGGTCGGCGGCCTGATGACCGAGATCAAAGAAGAGCCGAGCCTAGGGCCGAAAACAGGCGAGTTGAAAGAGACGATGACAAGGTCCGAGCCGATAAGAAGGAGGACGGATCCGGGCCGAGCAATGACAAGGGAGCCCCCATATACACTATCCTCAGAGGGCCCGGGCAAGAGACTAAGGCTAAGGCAAACGCGCGCTTTGTCGGAGTGGCCGAGATGCCCGCCAAGAAACTCAAGCCGGCGGTGACGATCTCCTTCATCGAAGCCGACCTTGAAGGTATAAGTTTACCTCATGACGATGCTTTAGTGGTGCAGGTAGAAATTGCGAACAGACCCGTCCACCGTGTGTTGGTCGATACCGGCGCATCCGTGGACCTTATGTCACTAGAAGCGTACCGACAATTTGGCTTCGGCGACGAAGCGCTCAAGCCCGAAGGCACCTCGCTTCACGGGTTCTCGGGAGCGGCCGCGACCATCAAGGGCTCGATCGACCTACTAGTCACAATTGGGCAAGCTCCATGCCAGGCGACGATCCAAGTCAAATTCATGGTGGTAAGGTCGGTAGTGGCTTTCAACGCCATACTCGGCCGTCCTTCATTGACCGCCCTCTAAGCCATCATCTCTCTGACACACTTGAAGATGAAGTTCCCCACCGAGAACGGTGTCGGCGAGGTCCGAGGCGATCAGAAGAAGGCACGAGAGTGCTACGCTACTTTCGTCAAGCAAAACAAGGGTAATGTGCGAGGAATGGCCATGTGCGCCGAGCATCTCCCCGAAGATCAGCGGGATGAGCTGATCGAGAGAAGAGGACGACCCGGGGAAGACCTCACCCCACTTCATCTCAGCGAAGATGACCCAACCAAGGTGGTCCAGCTCGGATCACTACTAAATGAAGATCAAAGAAGGAGGCTCGGAGTTTTCTTAAAAGCGAACGCCGATGTCTTCGCCTGGTCGGCCGCTGACATGTCGGGCATACCCAGACATATAGCTGAGCACCGACTCCATGTGGATCCGGGTCGAAAACCAATCCGGCAGAAGAGAAGGAACTACGCACTTGGTCGAAAAACCGCAATCAAAGAAGAGGTAGAGAAGCTTCGCCGATCAGGATTCATCCGAGAAGAGAAATTCCCGACCTGGTTGGCTAACGTCGTCATGGTCCCTAAACCGAACGGGAAGTGGAGAATGTGTGTCGACTACACCGATCTCAACAAGGCTTGCCCAAAAGATGAATACCCACTACCTCGGATCGACCTCTTGATCGACGCCACGGCAGGTCACGAGATGCTGAGCTTCATGGACGCGTACTCCGGCTATAACCAAATCATGATGCATGAGGAGGACGAGTCGTACACGGCCTTCCAAACTGACCAAGAGAATTTCTGCTACAAGGTCATGCCGTTCGGATTGAAGAACGCCGGAGCGACATACCAGTGCCTCGTGAACTATATATTCCGCGGGCATATCGGAAAGAACGTGGAAGTCTACGTGGACGATATGTTGGTGAAAAGTTTGAAGGCCGAGCACCACTTGGCCGACCTGGAAGAAGCCTTCGGCGTATTGAGGAAAACCAGATGAAGCTGAATCCCGCCAAGTGTGCATTCGGCGTAACCTCGGGAAAGTTCCTCGGCTTCATGGTCTCTATCAGAGGCATTGAAGCCAATCCGGAAAAAATCAGAGCCATCCAAGAGATGAGTCCTCCAAGGACGATCCGAGAAGTACAGAGGCTAAACGGACGTGTGGCGGCATTGGCGCGATTCATGTCGAGATCGGGCGACAAGTGCCTACCATTTTTTAAGGCCCTAAAGAATATCCGGAACCCAAAAGACTTTATCTGGTCGTCCGAATGCCAGGAAGCTTTTGAAGAGCTGAAGAAATATTTGGAGAACCCGCCTCTTCTCAGCCGACCTGAACCAAAAGAGGAGCTTCAAGTCTACTTAGCCGCCACTCCCGTAGCGGTCAGTGCGGTGTTGATCAGGGAAGAGAGTCAAACTCAAAGGCCGATATACTATATCAGCCACGTTCTTGTTGATGCCGAGACCAGGTACTCTGGGTTCGAGAAAGTAGCATTCGCTCTAGTCACGGCTGCAAGGAAACTAAGGCCATACTTCCAAGCTCATCCGATCGCGGTACTGACCGACCAGCCACTCAAGAAGATATTGCACAAACCCGACGTTTTGGGATGGCTGATTTCCTGGGCGGTTGAGCTGAGTGAATACGATATAAGCTATCGACCGAGGACGGCGATAAAAGGACAAGCCCTTGCCGACTTCATTGCCGAATGCACGGGGCCCGAACATGAGGTCGGAGAAGAAAAGACAGTCGAAGAGGTCGGGGCTACTGCCGACCCAATTTGGACCATGAATGTCGACGGCTCAAGCAACTCCGGAGGAAGCGGGGCCGGCCTAATACTTGTAAGCCCCGAAGGGTTTCTGGTCCAATATGCCCTAAGGTTCAAGTTTCCCGCCTCGAACAACGAGGCTGAGTATGAAGCCCTTCTAGCTGGACTTCGAGTCAGCAAAGCTATGGGCATAAAGTGGTTGAAGGTGCGAGGAGACTTCCAACTAGTGGTCAACCAGGTCAACGGAGACTACGAGGTGAAAGACGAAAGGATGATAGCATACCTGGGCCGAGCCCGAGATTTGATCTCCGAGCTCGAGCACTTTGAGATGACTAGAATACCGAGAAAAGAGAATGCCGCGGCTGACTCCTTATCCAGGTTGGCCGAGGCTGACCTCCAATACCTGAGCCGGTCAGTATACATAGAAATATTGGAGAAGCCCTCCTTACAAGAAGAAAGCGTAAAGCACATTGAAGAGGACGGGCCGACCTGGTTGGACCCCATTGTCAACTACTTGGAGAATGACCTGCTCCCGGGGAACCGAGACGAAGCAAGGAAGGTCAAGATCTGAGCCTCCAAGTACTCGATGATCGACGGAGTACTCTACAAAAGAGCAATCTCGGCCCCTCTTCTCCGATGTCTGGGACCGAAGGGGGCCGAGTATGCATTAGCCGAGGTGCATGAGGGAATATGCGGGAGTCACATGGGCGGCCGAGCTCTTGCATACAAGATACTTCGGCAAGGATTCTATTGGCCAAGAATGCAAGAAGAGGCCATGAGATACGTGAAGACGTGTGAGAAGTGCCAACTGTTCGCGCCAATCCCAAGCCAACCAAGAACGGTTAACCTCAATGCTTGAGCCCAATCCCATTCGCTATGTGGGGAATGGACATTCTCGAGATTTCACCCGGCATCGGGAAACAGAAAATACGTAGTAGTAGCGATCGATTACTTCACCAAGTGGGTCGAGGCCGAGCCCCTTGCCACCATCACTGAGAAGAACATGGAGAAATTTTTCCGAGATAAGGTCATCTACCGGTTCGGGCTACCGAAAGTTCTCATCACTGATAATGGCACGCAATTCAACAACCCGGCCTTCTAAGAGTTCTACGAGCACTTCCACATTGACTTCCGACCCATCTCGGTAGCTCATCCACAAGCAAATGGACAAGTAGAAGTGTCCAACCGAACATTACTCGCCGGCATTAAGAGAAGGTTGGATGAGGCCAAGGGGAGATGGGTGGAAGAACTCCCAAGCGTCCTATGGGCATATCGGACGACTGTAAGAACTCCAACCGGGGAGAGTCCATTTCGCCTCGCTTATGGGACCGAAGCCCTCGTACCGGTTGAAGTTATGGCCTCATCGTACCGAGTGCTCAACTTCGATGAGAAAACCTATGAAGATGGGCTGAGAGCCAATCTTGACTTCCTCGATGAAGTCCGAGAAAATGCCCTACTCCGGAACGCGGCGTACCAACAGAAGACGGCGAGCTACTATGATTCAAGAGTCAAAGAGCGGCATTTCCGTCAAGGGGACCTTGTTCTCGAAAACTCAGCGCATCCCACCGAGGCAACAAGGAAAATTAGCACCAAATTGGGAAGGCCATTACATAGTCTCCAAGCAAATTCGCCCGGCACATATCGCTGCAAGACTCGGGGGCAAGAAGGTACCGAGACCTTGGAACTCGGAAAATTTGAAGAAGTTTTTTCAATAATTGAGCATGCTTGTATTCGGCTTCAGTTCCGACATTCGATTCAATAAAGTCTTTTCTCCACCACTTAACGTATTGGCAAGCTCCCAAGTCGAAGTCGTAAGACCGGTCCTCATAGACCAGGCCGACATCAAAGACCGATCCTCATAGGTCGGCAGCCAAGTCGTAAGACCGGTCCTCATAGACCAGGCCGACATCAAAGACCGATCCTCATAGGTCGGCAGCCAAGTTGTAAGACCGGTCCTCATAGACCAGGCCGACCTCAAAGACTGACCCTCGTAGGTCGGCAGCCAAGTCGTAAGACCTGTCCTCATAGACCTGGCCGACCTCTCAAGGGCCGACATCCCTATTTGGCCGAGCCTAACAAAGTACAAAACTAAGCTAAGGCATTAGGCTCGGCCAGGAAGGATATTCGGCCACGCGTCCGCTTATATGATAGCCTCTCCAATCGGACCGAAGGAAGCGGTGAATTAACCAACCAAAGCGAGGATCACATTGACCTCGGGCGTGGCATGGCCGAAACCGCCGACCACATGAGGCATCGATGAAAAAGAGACGAGTTCCTAAGCTCGGCTAGTGAAACGACTCGGCAACTTGGCCACAAACAAAATAGAATACGCAAGGAAAAGAATGCTGAGGGCGCCGAGTTAAAATACTTAGACAAATTCTGGCAAAAATAAGTTGTTTTATTCATTGTAAGCCGACTGATCGGCATGGTTACAAAATGGGCAGTTCGGCCCCAAAAAAAAAAAAAAAAAAAAAAGAAAAAGAAAAAGAAAATTTTTACATCTCCGTCTCCTCGGCGTGGGACTTGGAGGCGACCTCGGAAGCGTCCACGGTACTGGGCTCGGCAGCAGGGTCTTGGGGTCCGGCTCCCAGAGGGAAGACGTCGGCCGGAGCAGGGGCCTCGAGGGGCAGAGCTTGGGTGACCTCGGCTCCCTCCTCATCCCCCATCTCCCCTGCGAAGGTAGTCGCATCATCATCAAAATGGGAGAGATTGAGATCAGGGTACGCCGCCTTGATCTCGGCCAAAAGTTCAGCTCGGCCTGCCTCAAAACCCTCGGCGAAGGGTGGCTTCCTGATCTCATGGCAGATATCGGCGTACTCCTCCGATTGAAGATAGTCGGCGATCGCCGCGCTCGAGCCGTGGCCGGATCTTCCTTGGCCTTCTCCTTCACCTCGGTGAGCCGAGCTGCAGAGCCCGGACCTTCTCTCTCCGTCGGCCACCTCGGCCTGAGAGCTCTCCACTTCGGCCTCGGCAGCGGTGAGCTTCTCTTGGGTCTCCCGACGCCTCGAACGGCATCCGGGCATCCTGATAAGCCTTCTTGACCGGACGTCCAAGGAATAGTTCTCGGTCGGAGCCGCTCGAAGCGGAGCATGGTCTCCACTGCTTTGGCGAACCCCTACAAAAAAGCATGAGAACAAAAATCAAGACAAATTACCCAGATCATATCTAATTATGAAAGCCGACAAGAAAACTTACCATGTTAAAATCTTGGAATAAGGTGGAGAGGAGCTCGGGGTCGGACAGCGCCTCGAGTTTCTCCTTGTCGGCTGGAAGCCGACCTTCATCAAGCCATTCCTTGGCGTGAGCGGCCGACGTTAAGGCCGAGTCCCCCGGGAAGAGGCGCCAGGTCGGCCTCACGGGGACATTGTTGGCCGAAGCCCTCCCCAGGATGTATAGGGAGATGTTGGTGGGAGAAGCCACGGGCGAAAGGCCACCACTCGTCAGGTTTACCGAGAGCTTTTGACGCTTGATATCTCTCGACGGGCTCCTCTCTCCTTTTCGGCCTTTCCCCTTCCTCGGAGACCCGGCTGGACCCGTGTTCTTCTCGGCCTCCAGACCGACCACCGCGTCCGACGGTCCCGGCATTACGGCCTTGCCCTTGGAGGCCTTGGAGGACTCGCCCTGGGGTTTCTTCTCTGAATTCTTCTTCTTCCTATCTGCGATGGTCTCGGCCCTTAGTCGAGCTGTGTCCATAGGAGGAATATGGCCGACCACTACAAGAGAAACCGAAAACATAAAAAACAAGTCAGAAAAGGAAAAGAAAACTAAAGTAAAGGGGTCAGCTCGGACTACAGAGACAAGCTCGGTAAGGGTTCCTACCAGGGGTCATATGCCAACTCTGAAGAAACCCTCGTCCTGAAGCTGGAGGACATCGAAGGGCGGACGCTGGGGGATCAGGTCGAGCGAGGTCATCTCGTTCTCGGTTAGGGGTAGTACCCTATTGACATAGTTGAGGTTCATCTCCTTCCACTCGGTTCGGAGAGGGCTGTTGGGAATAGAAGCAAAGAAAAAACGGGGCTTCCAATACTTGTTGAAGGTCGGCGCGCCGACCAGAAATTTGTGGCCGCCTAGAGCCGTACTCTTCCCCGATTGGCGGCAAAAGTAGTACCACCCCTTCTCGGGAGACTTCTTCAGGAAGAAGAGCCGAGAAAAGAGCGCCACGCTCGCACCTCGGCCCATCTCGTAGAACAAAGCGTAGAAGCCATACACGGCCAGCCAAGAGTTTGGCACCAGCTGACCAAGAGACAGGTGGAAGTGGTCCAAGATCTAGTCCACCAGGCTGAGAACGGGGAGTCGGAACGCATACTTGAAGGGTGTCTCGTCTGCAGAGCCACCTCGCGGGCCTGATGAAGCCAGGCCATCTCCCGGGATTAGGAACTTGGAGCTGAATGTCCTCGGGGATGGCGTAGGTCGTCCTCGGATAGTCGAGGTCGGCCTCCGAGATCGTGCTCGAAAGCAGTCTGACACGCCTTCCTCGGGCTCGGGGCGTCGGTAGACGAGCTGACCGAGCCAACCCCCACCTCGGACGAATCTCCCTCACTTGATTCCTCATCGGATGACGACGACCCGGAGTTCTCGGCCGTCTGGCTGGTGTGGATTGGGCCGCGTGGTCAAACTCCATGGGTAACGGGGCTCGCCACCTCGGCCGACGAAGCTCCACTACATCGGGCTCGTCGAGGTCGAGCCCAACAGTCTATGGTGGGAGAGCGAGCGGGGAGTTCTCGGCTCAAACTCGCACCCTCTGCCGCCTGCGAGCGGTTCACCCATAGGACTACTACCAACCGACATACGAGGCGGAGAAGACTTACTGGTTGAAGAAGAGCTGAGCGGAACGAAGCGACGGCCGAGTCGATCACGAGCAAGCAAACGATGAGATCTACCGAGTTGACGGATCCAAACTTGCCGAGAAGTCAATAACTTAAAGCAGTGAAGAATGAATAGTTAGGAGTCGCCTATTTATAATCCTTGGGTTTTACTGATCCAACGGCCGACCAGAGCTCAACATGATCCAACGGCCCAGATCAAAGGACGTTTCGAATTCCCAAGCCCGCCATAATGACTTTGCTGACGTGGTACAGACACCCAATCGTCAGATCGTTCAACGTCAAATCCACAATAATAAATAATCTCGGCTCAACCGCAAGAATCTTCCAGACAAGCGACCAGGAAACTTCACTCATCAACACCGAGCCGACCCCTGATGAGTGGGGGGGCCTGTGATGAGGCATAAAACATCCCACCTATCGGAGGCTGCCACGTGGCCGACCCGACCTCGGTCCCGAGAACGAGTTGGGCCGAGCAGAAATTGGGCCGACCCCATCTCCGATAAGTCACCTGACAAAGCCTGAGTGGAGCGAGCTAGCCGGTGGCTGAGGCCGAGATTGTACGGGTCAGCCATAGACTCCTAGCCGAGCTCATGGCCGAGACCAACCTCCCGGGCTGACCTCCATTGCCGACCCCATGGGCCGACCTCGTAGGCCGAGCCCTCCTCCATTGAAGCTCCCATAGCACCCCACCGGGGATCTCCGGGCCACGTCAGCACATCCCGAGAATCACGGGATAAGGACCGAGCCACGATCCTAGCGCATCACGGAATCGCACTCTACATGGACTCTTACCTTAATAAGAGTCCGACCCCGAAAATAACTCTCCACTCTGCTCTACGCGAGAGAACCTTCCGAAAGAAGGACTCCTACCATAGTAAGACTCTTCCAACCGTCTCATCTCCTCCTTACTCTATAAATACCCAGGTATGGAGCACTATTCCTCATCTGGCTTTTTATTACGCAGTTACGCTGTCGCGTTGGAGACCTGACTTGAGCATCGGAGAGTCCTAGGTCGGAGCCACACCGGCCCTCTTGCAGTCATTGCTTGGTTTTTGCAGGTTCATCCACGGGCGAACCAAGCACCGGAGGTTTTCACACGCAACAAGTGATACCCCCAATTTGTAGCACACTCGTCTTGTTCACATGGCATATGATGAAGTTAATGGTGATGGCTAGTAACAAATTCATAAAAGGGATCCCGATGCTTGAACCAAGGGAGCATTGTTTGTGCAGATTTTCATTTGGGAAAAGCTCAAGCTGTCTAACTTTTTGTAGATACAAGGGATTTTCATACCTTCATCCTATAGCATGGTTTCTCTCTTGCTTTTCTTGTCAATTCAAAAGTACTTGGTGGGAAACCATGAAGAGGGGAAGACGACGACGATTTTGTAGTGAAGATTCTTCATGCTCCATGGGTGAAGAAAAACTTGATAAACCATAATATTCAATACCTTGTCATATTCAAACTCACCCCAATATGATACAATAGAGGTCTAACTCTAATCATTCATTTAGCATCACAAGCTCAATTTTTTATGGCAAAATCTCAATTGAAAAAAAAAAAAAAAAAAAAAAAAAAAAAATCTCAACTCATTAGAATATTATCACATTCTCGTCTAGGGGTGTCCATCTGGGAAAATAATTATCACCTGCGGTTTTCTGCCTGGTACAGTTCCCTAGTGCCTTTAATAAGAGGGGGCTGAACCCCACCTGGGCAATGTGTTCGTGTAGGGGGTAAGGTGGTCATTTCTGCCCCCCCCCTAAGAGAGGAATTGTAGGAATTATACTGGGCAGGGAACCATAGGGATAAAGATTAATCCATCGGTCAGTTTGGATCAGTTTTGGAGAGAGAATAAGTGAATCCAAACCATGATCCAATTAATAAGGGTGCACGGGTTTGGTTTTGGTTTCTCGATCTTATCGGTTTGGTTTCAGTTTGTCATGTAAATATATTCATACTATATGTGATGAGGCATAAAACACCCCACCTATCAGAGGCTACCACGTGGCCGACCCGACCTCAGTCCGAGAACCGAGTTGGGCCGAGCAGGAAATTGGGCCGACCCCATATCCAATAAGTCACCTGACAAAGCCTGGTTTGAGTGAGCTAGCCGGTGGCTGAGGCCGAGATTATACGGGTCAGCCATAGACACCTAGCCGAGCTCATGGTCGAGACCAACCTCCCGAGCTCCACCTCCATTGCCGACCCCATGGGCCGACCTCGTAGGCCGAGCCCTCCTCCATTGAAGCTCTCATAACCCCCCACCGGGGATCTCCGGGCCACGTCAGCACATCCCGAGAATCACGGGATAAGGATCGAGCCACGATCCCAGCGCGACACGGAATCGCACCACACATGGACTCTTACCTTAATAAGAGTCCGACCCCGAAAATAACTCTCCACTCCGCTCTACGCGAGAGAACCTTCCGAAAGAAGGACTCCTACCATACTAGGACTCTTCCAACCGTCTCATCTCCTCCTTACCCTATAAATACCCAGGTATGGAGCACTATTCCGCATCTGGCTTTTTACTACGCAGTTACGCTGTCGCGTTGGAGACCTGACTTGAGCATCGGAGAGTCCTAGGTCGGAGCCACATCGGCCCTCTTGCGCTCATTGCTTGGTTTTTGCAGGTTCATCCACGGGCGAACCAAGCACCGGAGGTTTTCACACACAACAATATGGAAAAAGTGTATTTTTATCTGAATTTTGGGCTGCTATTAGTTTCTTAATTGGTTATTTCAGTTTCAATCTAGTTTTTAAGTTCGGTTTGATGTCTTATTAGTTGTGGTGTGGTCCGATTTGGTTTCAGTGTCACTGAACACCCACCCGAAACATGATCCCATTGGCATATCAGTTTAGGTTCGATTCAATTCATCGGGCTAGGTATTGACAACCCCCCTGTTCTAGGCAACCATAAATCATTAATTCATTACTTGCTCTCCAAGTTCTACAAAAAATACAGGCAACTATAAATCATTAATTCATTACTTTACATAAAATGCTATCAATGGAGCTTGAACATGGGATCTCTTATCTATATCTATATAGTTAAAATACAAACCAATGGGCTAAGGAACTAACCAACATGAAAAACACTAATTTATTAAATTTTCTTTTACAAAAAAAAAAAGATTTATTAAATTCTCAAAACTAAATTGTTGTATGCTATCCGTCACAACCTAACCTAACACATTTTCAAATGAGAAATATTGAAGGTTTGTAAATAAAATTACCTTTGGGTGAAGAGACTGAATCTTAAGGTTTCATGGGGGTTCGAAATGATCAACACCTGATGATTACGAAAAACATGTCTTAAGATTTTTAAGGAAAATCAGGATGTTACATATTGGTCTGTCTAAATTTGAATTTTGTCCTCAACACCAATCCAAAAGAGCCCTTCTTTCAGAACTTTCCTACACCCTCGATGATGCTTTTCCAAGTCCTTGATGGGGAATTTCCTAATGTTGCTTCTACGAAATCACAATTTGGAAAGTAAATTGATTTCAAGAATTGTGTCCAGTGATCATCCATGGCCTTATCATCTTTATACCTGGCTTTTTTATATTTCCCAACTTATTTCATCCCTTGGGTTTGTAAATATAATTAAACAACCTAGAACTTATCTAACTCCAGTAGATACTCTCTCCAAGTATGCAAGACTTAACAAGGTAAACTCAGACGACCATGATGTAAATATTGCTATTATGTTTTAATGCCTAATATCTATTTCTTCGCCAAAAAAAAAAAGGAATTGTGTCCAGTGAAACATTGGATCACTAAAGAGTTTCCACGCCATCTTGGATAGCAAAGCCTTCTAGAAAATCACAATTTGGAAAGTTGTACACTTTAAGACCTTCTAGAACCAAAATGGAATTGGACCGGGTTACTCAAACCCAACCCAATAATGATACAATAGAGGTCTAAACGTGTTCATGAATCATGATGTTGAGGAGAATGTAGTTCAAAATTAATGCAGACTCGGAAACGTGAATCCGACTACCGTACCCTTGAAGGAAGGATAGAGGGTGGGGATATGCTCAACCGGCTCAATACAAGCTCTTCAAGGCTTGAAAGGGGAGAAGTTCTTCAAGACTTCAAAAGGAGAAACCCCAAAACTGTTTTTATTCATCCTTAATGTGGGTTATTTATTATAGCCATTACAAGATTAAAGTCACTTAACCCAATCTCAACTCGAAGATCCTATGGTTGAGATTAAATCTAATAATAAAAGAAAACTTACATTCATAGAAATTTTTTTGTTTTTATTTTTGGTAAACAAATTCATAGAAATAAATCCTACACAAACTAAAGAGAGGAATAAATCCTAATAAGTAGGAATTAATTTAACTCCAATAAAATAGGAAGCACCACTAATGTAGGAATTACAATTGAGAAGTTCCACATCCACACGGTTTATCCTCTTCACACTCCCACGCATAGTATCTTTCATAATTAATGAAGTAATTGATGAAGAATGTCCAGCCCACACTCCACTACTTAATGTGGAACCCTTTAAATCTAGTAGAACTGTAACTGAACCAGCTGGGTTGGTTCCGGGCTTAATTTAAGTTCCGGACTAAATTTAACTTAAACCGTCGACTGAATTGGGTCTCCACTTGGTTTGTTACCAATTTCGGGCCAGCATGAAAAAGTCCATGATTCTTCAAACCCTATTTACCATAAAAATAAAAATAAGAAAATAAGAAGATTTTCTACTAGTAGAGTCCTATTAAAACTCATCTTTCCAAAATTTGGAAACGCTTAAATTTGCATGGCAAAATCTTAACCACTGGTTAGGGAGGTGAATTATCCAAATCCGAAGGTTAAGGATGCTTTTCATTACTATTAGAATATTATCACTAATCCATTAATTCCTCTCCAAGTTCTACTAGGCTAACTAACTAACTACCTATTTAACCTCCAAGCAAACGCACCGATTTAATCTCCAAACAAACTCTTAAATTTAGAAAAGCTATCTCTTGAGATTGATCTTCATAGGAATCAAATCTTCCGCTAGTTAATAATGAAGGAAGAAGAAGAAGAAGGAGAGTACAGCAGCAAGTCACGATCTTCTTCTTCTTCACCAACAATAATATTACCTGGTGAAATCCTGTATGAGATACTAACTTATGTGGCTCTCGATAATCTTCTTCGGCAATGTAGATGGGTTTGCAGAGATTGGAATGCTCTCACATATGATTCCACATTCATACGCCTCCATTCTCAGAGAACACAATCAGTGTCTGGTTGCCTCATTCAGTATCATATGAATAATAGATTCCAGAGCAGCTTTGTCCTCTCCGTTAATGCATCATCATCATCATCATCATCGTCATCATCAATCTCTCTCGATTTTATGCCAGAGATAGACCTTTGGATTAGCACCTCTTCTTATCACGCACAAGGTCTGATTTGCTGCATTAGTAAAGGCGACATCACTCTCAGAAAGAGGAGGTATTAATAGCTACTTTTATTAATTTTATCTCTTTTGGTGTAACGGTAAAGGTTGTTCCATTGTGACTAAGTGCTCAGAGGTTCGAGTCTAGAAACAGCCTCTCTACGAAAGCAGTGATAAGGCTGCATACATTATGATTTTTGACCCTCCTCAGATTCCGCATTGACAGGAGCCTTGTGCACTTGATTCGCCCTTTTTGTTCTAGGTGTTATTTGTTTTCCTAATTATATATATATATATATTTGCATTTTTACTAATTCAATTTCATCATCATCAGGTACTATGTGTGCAAGCCTGCAACGCGGCAATGGATAGAAATTCCAAATCCTATGAATGGTTATGGTTATTACACAGATAGAATGGGGTTAGTGGTAGTGAAATCAAATCCGTTGCATTACAAGATTGTTCGATTCTCACCCTACAATAATTGTGGTGGTTTTCATTGTTGTGAGATATTTGATTCCAAGAACTGGGCATGGAGGACGCATTCGGAATTTTGGAGGTTGCCTTATTCTTTTCACTTTGATTTGAAACCGGAAGTTTATTTGCGTGGTTCTTTTCACTGGTTAACGACCTCTTTTGGTAACGAAAAACAAATATTTGCTTTCGATCTTTATAAAGAGAATTGTAGGTTTATCATGTTGCCTTCTCAATCAGAAGAGGAAGAAGTAGATGCTATGAATTGTGGCCTTGGAATTGACAAAACTTTAGTAAATTGTAATGGGCATCTTGGGATGATATACACTCCAAAACTTAAGGAGATGGATGAATTTAGGACATGGATTGAGGTTTGGGTGATGGAGGATTACTTGAAAGCAGAAACATGGAAAAAGAAATACAGGTTTAGCTTGAAACTACCAGACGGGAATGTGAGTGGACGAGGGTATTCTATATTGGGAATGGACACATTAATGGATAGTATTTTGGTGACGAATTTTGACAAGTTCATTTGGTACAATTGCAGCACTGGAGTTCCAACCAAAGTGATGAACCTTGAAGATCCAACTATTTTTCCCGAGTGTTGTATTCATCCATTTATTTCCGATTATGTACCTTGTAATAAACTAGGGCCAAAAGGGAATCCAAAAGAATAAAGAAAAATAATCTAAAGCTGGGTATGAAATAGTAACAGCACCGGAACTTTCTTTTGATGAACTGGATTATATATTTGAGAAAGGCTAGCTCTTGTTTGCGAGATCTTCTTCGATGTATACGTATAAGAGACCGCTTTCAGTTTTAGAGGTAGCACTACCCTCCTAATATTGAAGAATCGATATCCTGAATTGTTATCCTATGCTGTTAAAACACCGTGCTGTAACAGCATAGGATAACGATTCTCGAGATCTTCTATTTCTGTCTGCCCGTACTTGTCGTGTGCGACTCAGAGACAGTAGGGTGGCAAAAATACCGCCTTACCCCTGTCCAAACGGGGGTAAGGTGGTATTTTCCGCCTTGTTGTGTGCGACGCATGGCAGTACCAGGCAGGCGAAAGTAGAGGATCCGGATCCAAGATTAAAAGGGCTTCTCCACATATAAATAGTACCCTTATTTCTTCAGCCATTATAGCCCTTGCACTTGAAAATATACAACTTCAGTTGTTCTTTCATTGGGATCTTTTTATTTATATTAGGACCGAGTTTTCTGCAGTCACGTTCATTGGGTGATTCGTTAAACGAGGAAGATGTCACATGCTTACATTCACTTAGTTGGACAAAATTGTCACATGCCAAGCATAAATCAGAGTGAGAAACTATATATGGTCATTTTATATTGATTTGAATTTGAATATGTGGACGATTTTTATTCATATTAAAAACTTAAAACTCATGGGTCATGGCGGGGTCTAAGTTCTCAAACTTAATTTTTTCTTTCCAAGTATCACTGTGAATTATCATCTTCAAAATGAACCTTTATTTAACAACTCTATAGAATTAACTCTTTACCGTAGTCCACATGGCCTCACTCGTTAGTGATACCCCAATTTGTAGCATTCTGGTCTTGTTCACATGGCATATGTTGAAGTTAATAGTGATGGGGCTAGCAACAAATTGATAAGGGGAATCCTAATGCTTGAGCCAAGGGAGCACTCTGTGTGCAGATTGTTAGTTGGGAAAAGCTCATGCTACTATTCAACCAGTCTTTAACTTTCAGGCATATAGATCTCTGTAGAGCAATGGATGTGGAATCCACATGAGGAAAAAAGTATTATTTGTCATAAGAAAATAAAAAATGTTTCATTATTTCAAAGATGTAAGTGGTAAACTTGTTCGAATACGAGCAAACAATATTTTTTGGGAAAAAGTCGGCATGTGTTCTCCTCTCTCTTCCTCCTTTGGAAAAGACCCCCTACATGCCCTATGGTGAAGTAAGAATTCTTTCACTACTTACCATTGGTCTAGTCTAATCGAATTTGGGAGAATGTTTTTGACCTTATAAAATAGAGGTGGGAGTTTGTAATGACATAAATGTCCAATCACTGGGTCACATAATGAGTATTGAAGATTCTTCCTGCTCCATGTGTGAAGAAAATCTTATTAAACCATAATTTCCAATATATTGTCAAAATTTATGGCAATTAGGAGACACTTTGGAACCTTCAAAATCCAAAATGGAATTGGAGTACCAACAACTGCTTAGCTCAGTTGGTGAGCCGTGGTGCGCTTCATGCCCATGCTCACCAAGAGGTCTCGAGTTCGAGTCTCTTGGTTGGTATCTTATCCCCTCCCCGGTTCGATCCCCCCCCCCTTCTATCAACTATATATGTAAAGCTTCTAGTAACCAAAGAAAAATGGAATCCCTAGTGCCTGTAATAAGAGGGGGGTGAACCCCATCCGGGCAATGTGTTCGGGCAAGGGGTAAAGTGGTCGTTTTTGCCCCCCTAAGAGAGGAATTGTAGGAATTGTACCGGGCAGGGAACTGCAGGGGATAAAGATTAGTCCATTGGTCAGTTTGGATCAGTTTTGGTGTGAGAATGAGTGAGTCCAAAACATGATCAATAAGGGTGCACGGGTTTGGTTTCGGTTTCTCGATCTTATCGGCTTGGTTTCAGTGTATCATGAACATATATTTATACTATATGGAAAAAGTGTATTTTTATCTGAATTTTGGGCTGCAATTAGTTTCTTATTTGGTTATTTTGGTTTCAATCCAGTTTTTAAGTTCAGTTTAATGTCTTATCAGTTGTGGTGTGGTCCGATTTGATTTCAGTGTCACAGGGCATTAACCCGAAACATGATCCAATAAGCTCATATAAGTTTAGGTTCGATTCAGTTCGTCATTACTTGATCTCCAAGTTCTACAAAAAATACAAGTCCTTGGCTGACCCCGTAAAAAAAAACCCTTAAAAAAAGGTAGTTGCTAAGTCAAATTCAAGATAGTTTTCATCACAGCATTAATCAATTAGTTCTTCTCCAAGTTCTAAAAGGTTAACTACCTACTTAACCTCAAATTGTTATGAACAGGTCTATTTCTTTGGGTCGTCACCACATTACGAATACTATTAGGGTGAGTGGTGGCGGAACGTACGCATTGCGAACTTATTCTCATGTCTTTAGATTATAGCCATCGATGTTCCATTAAGTTAATCTGAACCATTCATTTAATTTCCAATTAATAACCAGTTCCCGGCTTTTTCGGTGAGAGTCTCTCTCGCCTCCTCTTCCTCCTCTGTAGCAAACCCCTCCCCCACTCTTTCTCCCCATCCTCCATAATACCCCATCCCCCACCACATGCTGCGCCGCTCCAACAATGTATGTTGTTTTATCGAAATTGTACATCATTCTCATCTCTGTGATTCTTCGACAGTTAATTTCTTTCATTTCTCTCCCCTTCTAGATCTCCTCTGGAAATCATTAGTTTGGATGAAGGAGAGAAAAATAAAGATGAAGTGTGTTCTTTACATTTTATGGGTGTGGCGCCCCCAAATCTGGGTGAGATATGGGTGCTGGCCCTCGCGGGCCGCCGTGTGATAACGGCCGATTTTCCATCTTACTTACATTTACATTACATGCAATGGATAATTAATCACTCACATATCATAGAATTGCAACGGAAACTAAGCATAAGTCACCTCAATGCACAGCAGAAGCTATTCATTCTAAGTAATTCTGTCAATGACTAAAATCTAAGGAGAACTTCGTTCACATAACCATAGTCTAAAACTTCTTACTTGAGTCATCATACAACTTGTATCATCATAAAACATTACATCCCATTCTATTATTCAAATTACATTAATGCTACTAACCATCTGCTGTCACACTGAAACTCACCAAATGTCTTGAATCATAAAAAGAAAAGAATTAACTCTAAGCGTTATTAAACCAAGATCCACTACTCAGGAATTATCAAGTATTTTCCCCTAGCTTTCTTAACGCACTCCGTACAGTGACAATCCATGTGAGCCTGCTCTGTAGTTGTAAAAATATTGAGGGGTGAGCTCAACTAGCCCGTGAGAAGAATACAGTCATATTATGATATAAGAAATATGGATGATAGAATCTGAACATATTATACATTTGATCATAGATATATAATCATGCATGGCATTTAAAAATAACACTAAAAACATGCTCAATGAAAATATAATACATCTTTTAATCTTTAAGACAAATCATTTAATTAATTTGGTCTGGTCATTGTGAACTACCTCTCATACGTAGAAAGTGAGGTTGTCATAACTGCCATAAACTTAAGGTCTACTCCTGATTCTAGGCATCGTAACCCCTGGGGAGGACCGCTATATCACTGAACAATGGATAGTTTACCCCTAATTCCAGGCATCATAACCCTGGGAGGGACTAATCTCATCGGTATATAAGGGATAGTCTACTCCTGATTCCGGGCATCGTAACCCCGGGAAGGGCTATCTCAGAATATACTATGTCTACTCCTGGTTTCGGGCATCATAACCCCGGGGAGGACGTCTATCACACTAGGTATGATCTACTCCTGATTCCGGGCATCGTAACCCCGAGAAGGATCACACTCTAGTATCTGTACACCTCATCTGGTACCTAACCCCCTACTGGAAAGGGGTGGTAGTCACATGGGTTCGTTACCATTCCATTCCTTTCGTTTCATTTCCATGAGTCTAACATTTATTTCAATCTTTCTTTCATGTAATTCATATTAGCCTTAAAATCTCAGCATAAATAAAATCATGTGTTTATATATCATTTAAAACATTCTAGAGCATATAATATAATACATTTCACTTAAACATAAATCATGATGCAATGAAACATGCTTAATCATAAAATGCAATAAAACTCAATAATATGATGATATTCCACCCACCTTGCATTGTATCTGTCGATTCTATGAAAACCCTTTCTGTCTCATTTCTTGTGAATTCGTCCATGTCACCTACATGGGTATATATCCTTCCTTAACTTAGAATCTAAACATTTTATTACTTCAATATTAATGATTTAAGAATATAGACAGTCCTAACTTTAGGTTTTTGGTTCATTGCATATACTACCAACTTCCCCGCTTTTGACTCTGGTTCACCTAATCAAAGAACCATTATTAGTTTCCGGACATTTTACTTTGTCATCCTTTAGATTTTTCTAACTTTCTTGGTTTCATACAGTGTCAGAAGGTCTCTCGGGCTTCCAACGTCTTCTTTTGTTTTTTTTGGGTTCCTTCACCGAACTTCTAGATCCTATCGACACTAAGAGATGGGCGTAGGTCCTGCATTCATTCGACATACGGTTTGTAAGTTATCACATACCTATTGGCGTGCGGCTGTGTTTTCCAAGAAACAGCATATCGGTTCTGTTCGCGGGCCCGGACGGGGATCTTAGGCCCAAAATCTAGAGAAAGTGAAAACATGAAAATTTGAGTACTATGAGTCTAATTTACTCAGGTTTTGGATTTGATTCAAATGAAGGTCTGGTTAGTGAGATATTTACATTTTTCTGCATTCTGTTCGGTTTTTCTGTGAATGGTAATAGGGGTCTGTGAATGGGTCAAAACAGGGTCCGTAAGCTCAGATTCGGGTAACGATTAAAACACGGAAAATGAAATCCCATGGATCTAGTTTCCATCGGCTTTGGAATCACCTTCATTCGATTTCCAGAGAGTACGTTATCATCGTTTTCGTACTGGTTGTCAATTCTGGAATTATCAAGGTTAAATTCAAACATGGACTACAAGTTGGGGATCGGTTCGGCCTGTGTATAACACGAAAATTGGTCTGGATTATTGAGTATTGTACATATAGGGTGTTGGGCTATATTCATTTAAAAATAGGGTATACTATTTAGGAATGGGGTCACCAGTACCAACACCCATCAATGACACCAACATATTAAATAATGGGGTGATGTCATCAATATCCAACAAACATTAACATAAAATAATGAAATCATATATACATATATATAAACTAATCAATGAAACAAACCTTTAAACATATAAAATAATAGGGTGATGTAATCACCATCCACAAACAAAAAATGAAACCCTTGTAAATATAACATAATGAGGTCAAGTAACACTATTCATCATAAATTATATATAATAGATTGAAAAGTATCCACTACTAGCTTTATAATATATAAAATTAATAAATATGTTGAAATCAATACGTACTATTCAAGAGAGAACGCATTCGATTGTCTAGGGTTGGTGACTTAGTCACCGCGGCTTGAAAAGATGACCGGAGTCATAACCAAGGTGAAGAGAATGGGAATAAAACTAGTGGGTTTATATATATATCTGGTCCAGTACCATTATGATCATATGGGCAGGGGTATTTCATGATGAAGGTTGAAAACTACAGAGGCTAAGGATACCTGAAACGTTAACAGGTGATCACGTCTTCCACGGCGAAGCTGGTTCTGGACGATGGAGTCTTGCACTGCAGCTGCTACGTGGGAGACAGCACCTCCTCCTCCTCTTATTCCAAAAGCAACTCTGCTTCCTCAAATTCTTTTACACTCTGACTCTACTCCACCTCTCACCTTCGACTCTTTCTTTTGTCTCACTTTCTCATAAACTACCTCTTCTCACCATCTCATTCTCAAGACCCACTCTCTCTGCTAATGGCGTGAAGATCATTCCCTTCCCTGCCTTATCTTTATAGACTCTCTCTTGCTCCTCTACGTTGGAATAGACAAGTATGGCAGAGATAATCATGCGCAGTGGTTGGAGAAGTTCTCTCAACGGAGAGGATCGTGGTTGCAAGATTTTCTCGACTGAAATATTGTTGAAGTTTTAAAGAAGAAGAAAACATAGATTATCAATGAAGGTAGGGGTGTCAATAAAGCCCGTTTGGCCCGAACCCGCCCTGAGCCCGGACCCGACCCGACCCTGATTTTTCAGCCCGAAGGGCGGGTTAGGATTTAGAAATAGCATGACCCTGGCAGGGTCGGGTCGGGATCGGGTTTAGGCCTCGGGTTGAGCCCGGCCCGACCCTGAATTGCTTATAAGTAATTATATAGATATATAGATATTTATATATATATATATATATTATATTCTTCTTTATCCTAACAAAAAATAATAAAAAAAACACTCGAAACCCTCGAAACCTAAAAACGATTCACATTTCACTCTTTCCCTTCATCCGCCGTCCCCAAACCCCATCTCTTTCCCTCTGCGGTGTCTGGATTAGCCTGGCGATTCACATTTCACTCTTTCCCTTCATGCGCCGTCTCCAAACCCCATCTCTTTCCCTCTGCGATGTCTGGATTAGCCTCATCTATCGTTCTCGTTTGGACTTTGGAGATGAGATACGCCAATACTTCTTTTTCTTCTAGAGAAAGTGCTATCGTCAACGTCAGAAGTGTTGCCGGAAGGAAAGCAAGATGGTCGGAGACGACGGGTGGTGATGGGTGAACCTTGCGCTTCTTCATACCTATCCAAACTGAAAACACTGATAACCCTTTTCTTCTTCTCTTTCTGTTTTAAATTTTTTTTTTTTTCTCTCTGTCTCTTCCTTTTTCTGTCTGTACACTTTGTTTCTTGGATTTTCTTCTAGTTTGGAAATTGGATCGAGAGATTCGAGAGGTTTGAAGTGAAGTTTGAAGGGTTGTTGAGGTTGAGGGTTTTACTTCATCTCTCTCTCTCTCCACTCTCCCACACATCATCAGGGACAGGGTCAATCAGGGCCAACCCGACTCTGCCCGACCTTATCAGGGTCGGGTCGGGCCGGGCCGGGTTAGGGAAAACCCTGGCAGGGTCGAGTTAGGGTTGAGGGTTTCTTGGCCCTGCCAGGGTTGGGTCAGGGTCAGGGTTTAGGTTAAGGCCTCTAGGGTCAGGGTCAGGGTTTAGGCAGGCCGGCTCAACCCGACCCATTGACACCCCTAAGCTTAACGGGTGCTTCTGGAAGCTTAAGTGTATTGTGGAATATGAAAACAGGGATCGGTTTGCTGCAATGAACATCGACAACCATGATGATTGAGTTATAAAGTTTTTAGTGAACCTCTTTGCTATCTTTCACACCTCATAGCAACTGATGTATATGTGTGTGTGTGTGTGTACGAGCGTGCGAGAGAGAGAGAGAGACAGAGAGAGAGAGAGAGAGAATTTAATGGTTAAGCAAAATCTATGCAATGGCAATAAATCAAGACAAACTACAGGAATGAATGAATCCATGTGAAAGCAATATAACTAGGGGTGTCAAAAAAGCCCGCTCGGCCCGAACCCGCCCTGAGCCCGGCTCGGACCCGACCTTGATTTTTCAGCCCGAAGGGCAGGTTAGGGTTTAAAAATTGCTTGACCCTGGCAGGGTCGGGTTGGGATCGGGTTTAGGCCTCGGGTTGAGCCCAGCCCGGCTCGGCCCGACCCTGTATTGTTTATAAGCATATATGTATTTTTTTATATATACAATATATACTTATATAGATATTTATATTATACTTTTTCTTTATCCTAACACTAAAAAAATAAAAAATAATAAAAAAAGCACTCAAAACCCTAAAAACGATTCACATTTCATTCACTCCCATCTCTTTTCCTTCACGCCGTTTCTGCAATCTTCTCCAAACGAAACAGCCTAAAGCCGTTCTCTTTCCCTTCTCTTTCCCTTTCTCTTTTCCTTCGGCCTTCCATCTTCCCATTGTGCGATTTCTGCAAATTATCCCCACATCAAAAAATAATAGGGAAGAATCGTTGAACCTGAAGGAGTTTTGAAGTCTGAAGGAGTTGAACATCTGCATCTTTGAAGGTGATTCTGGAAGGGAAGTTGTAACAGAACCCTCTGCGATGTCTGGATATCTGGATTAGCCTCATCTATCGTTCTCGTTTGGACTTTGGAGGAGAAGGCTGACGAGGAGAACTGCGAGGCAAGTTTGGACCAATTAGGTATGTCCGATTGTTCTTCTTTTTCTTTATCTCTCTCTTGGTTTTGTCTCTTGCTCTCTTCTCTTTGCTCTTTCTCCTTGTTTTTTTCTGCTTTTCACTGGGTTGAACCCTAGAAGGGGTTAATCGAAGTTTTAGAGGAAAAAAAAACAGTGTTTTGCTGTGGAAGTCCAGGGTTTTTGTTTGCTTGCTTGTTTGTTCACTGTTACAGGCTTACAGCAGGGGGTAATAAAAGGAAAATAGGTTGTTACTGTTGGAATCGGAAGGTGGGTTGGGGAGATGGGGCTTTTGTAGATAATTTTTTTTACAGCTCTTTGTGGCAGAGGGCAAAGGCATGGAAGACAAAACTGGGTGTAGAATGTAAAACAGAGATCTCTTGAACTGTTGAATTAATGGATGGAAACAGATACATACCCAAATCCATGTCTTTTCTTAGATAATTTTTTTTCTTAAATTTATTTTGGATTATTGAATACTCTTTTGTGTGGCTTTTAGTGACCCGATCTTCGGGTTAGTGTGATGGTTACACAGTCATGAGATTGATGATACTTCCCCTGTTTTTTTCCAGCTTAATGTGACATAAGGTTTCAAGAGAGGTGGATTGGAGTGGGTCTTAACCTTGGGTATCTTCGGCATGAACTACTCAAACTCTATAGTCTGAATTTTGAATTTTTTATATTTCTATAAGATGTTATGTTGGTTAAGGCTTTAATGATCTTGAGTATTGTGAGCTTCTTGCCCTGTTTCTTTGTCTTGGCTTTTTGATCGGTCATGGTGTTTGAATGTAACATCATTATAAGCTGTTATTTTTTACTGTTTCAAATTAAGTTAAAATGTTGTACTTGCAATGCTGACAAATCCTAGAAAATTACAATCTGATCAACTTTGACATAATAAAAATTACAGTCATAAGAAAAACCATTTCCAAAATAGATAAATAAATAAATAAATAAGGTCAATCAGGGCCAACCCGACCCTGCCCGACGATATCAGGGTCGGGTCGGGTCGGGCCGGGTTAAGGAAAATCCTAGCAGGATCGGGTCAGGGTTGAGGGTTTCTTGACCCTGCCAGGGTTGGGTCAGGGTCAGGGTTTAGGTTAAGGCCTCTAGGGTCAGGGTCAGGGTTTAGGCAGGCCCGACCCAACCCTACCCATTGACACCCCTAAATGAAGGGACACACCCATGTGACAACTACAGGTGTAGATAAAAAAAATGAATTTAGATTTGGATGTTGAAGTTGATAATCTTGACTTTTGAACCATGCATATTCATTAATATATCTACCTATTCAACTATTCAGCTACGTGACCCATTCTCCCCTTTTGTTGAAAACCCTATTTGAATATATTAAATATATATATCTATGAACAATTAATATAATGCATTTATATATATAAGAATATCCAAAAACAAAAATTCAGGGTATTACAATGGGGTCTTTTTTTTTCTTCTGAGATTCAAGCAGAGTGAAGTCAATCTTTGAAAGAACTAAGAAGGAATTTGTAGGGGGTTTTAATTTTTTGGATTACAGCTTGAGTTTTGGGGTTTTTCTTATCTTTTTGGCAGAATCAGAAGTTGAAGATATCGTGCTCCTGTTTAATAATAATAAAGCTCTTGTTTAGGGTTTATACAGTCCAAACTGGCTTTTAAAGAAACTCTTGATTCATTGTGTCAGTTGCAACTTGTAAACGATAAGCCTATATCCAACTCAGCCTTATCTACAATAGTCACAAGATCAAAGTCTAGCCAGGTCGTTGCATGTGATAAGAAGATAAGCAAGGATCAAACTGTTACATATGATAACAGCCCAAGCATTACCGAAGATACTGTGGATATCTCCACAGTGTTTGAGTCATCGCCTAACTCTCCTAATCTCCAAGATCATACTAAGAGAAGTTCTAGATCGATACAACAACCTTGTACTTATCTTTGTAAATCCATATTTCCTAACCCTCTTCATCTATATAAAGAGAGGATTAGTGAAGAATTATAGCAGTGAAAATATTAGTTGTGTGGATGTAGGTTTTGAGAAACCGAACCACGTTAAAAATCTGTGTTCCTTTCTTCTTATCTTCTCTATCTCCTTCTTTAACTTCAACATGGTATCATCCGACCAGGGCTCCTTGGGATCTACCAACAACCTACCCAGCCTTGGAACAGGGCCTTCTACTCTACCTCTGTTTCCCTCCCTTAGCCATGCAATTGCTATTAAGCTGAGCGACACTAACTACCTGCTGTAGCGATCTCAGTTCATTCCCCTCCTACGAGGATATGATCTCTATGGCATGGTTACAGGCACAACACCATGCCCTTCTGAATATCTCACACCAGCGGCTGCTGCATCTCCAACGGATCCACCCACGATCAACCCTGCCTACCAAAAATGGCAGCGTCAAGACCAACTTCTCATGAGTTGGTTGATTTCCTCCTTAACAGAATCTGTCCATGCTCAAGTCATTGGCTGCAACACCTCTCATGAGGTTTGGCGTACTCTTGAAAGCTCTTACAACAATATCTCCAATGCACGTGTGCTGCAACTTCGGTTTCAGCTTCAAAATACCAAGCGTGGTTCTTCAACTATTCAAGAGTATCTCCAACGGATCAAGAGTGTCACTGATCTCCTTGCTGCTGCAGGGAAACCCATCATTGATGAAGACCTATGTCTCTATACACTCAGTGGCCTTAGATCTGAGTATTCGACATTCGTCACATCGATTACCACCCGTCGAGAACCACTGTCCTATACTGACCTGCGTGGTATGCTTCTCACACAGGAAATCCGAATGCTTGATGAACAGTCTTCGACTGAGTTGACTGTCGCAGTCAACACCATCACCACTACTACTGAATCTCGTGGTGGCCGCACCAACCGTGGCACCAATGGTCCACGCACTGGCCGTGGTAATTATCGTGGTGGCCGAAATGGTCGTAACAACAATCGAACTGGATACCAACGATATCCTAACCAAGGTATGAATCAACAGGCTACTCAACCTCATAATCCTGCTCCAAATGTTTGTCAAATTTGTAACAGGATTGGTCACAAGGCTCTCGATTGTCGCAATCGCTTCAATCATGCATACCAACCAACTCAAGACAATGTGCCACCTGCTGCCAATCTGGTCGATTATAATCATACTACACCAGCACCCAATAATGTCTGGTATCCTGATTCGGGAGCAACGAACCACATCACTGCTGATATGGATAACCTGGCTATATCCACTGATTACACTGGCCAAGATCAGGTCCAAGTAGGCAATGGTTCAGGTTTGGAAATTTTACATACTGGATCATCTAATTTTTATTCCTCTGATAAGAACTTTGTTCTTCCAAATATTCTACATGTGCCTACAATTACTCGCAATTTATTATCGGTATCTCAATTTACAAAGGATAATAATGTTATGTTTGAATTTCACCCTGATCGTTTCTATGTAAAGGATCGTTACACGGAGAGATGTCTTCTCCAGGGAATCAGTAAGGATGGGCTATACCAGCTGGCTATGAATAAAGGTGCTCCAATAGTCCATGGACCAGCCCCACGGGCTCTAATTGGTGAACGCACATCCCTACATCAGTGGCAAAATCGATTGGGGCATCCAGCCCTTCGTATTGTTTGTCAGCTTACTAGTAGCTTTCATGTACCATTAAATTCACAGCAAGGTTTTAATGTTTGTAATGCCTGTCAGCAAGGCAAAAGTCATAAATTACCTTTTTATTCCTCATCCCATCGTTCTACTGGCCCATTAGACTTACTATATTCTGATGTTTGGGGGCCATCTCCAATTTCATCATCCGATGGACATCGTTATTATGTGCATTTTATTGATGATTTTAGCAAATTTATATGGTTGTTTCCCCTCACTAGTAAGTCAGATGTACTTCCTGTTTTTATCAGATTCAAGGTTCTTGTTGACAATTTGTTTGACAGGAAACTCAAGCGTCTACATAGTGATTGGGGTGGGGAATACCGCTCTGTTTCCAAATACTTGAAAAATAATGGCATTGAACATCGAGTATCTTGCCCGCATACTCATGAACAGAATGGATCTGCTGAAAGAAGACATCGTCACATCGTTGAGACGGGACTAGCCTTAATGTCCCATGCAGATGTTCCTAAATCATATTGGCACCATGCTTTTGCTACAACAGTTTTCTTAATTAATCGGCTTCCAACTCCCGTCCTTGGCAATGTTTGTCCTCTATTTAAATTGTTTGGCACTCAACCAGACTACATGACATTACGGGTTTTTGGAACAGCTTGCTACCCATTACTAAGGCCTTTTAACAAGCATAAACTTGATTACAGATCTAAGCTACATGTTTTTCTTGGATACAGTTGCAAGCACAGGGGCTATAATTGTCTAAACATGCGCACAAAGCGCATTATCATTTCCAAACATGTGGTCTTTGATGAAGACCTATTCCCATTCCTTGAGGCTGCCGCACGGTTACCATCCACTGATCCCTTATTAAATCCTTCCATTCTTGGCCCACCACCAGTTCTCTCTTGGTCCCACCCACCATCAAATCCTCCACCAACTACCCCAATTTCACCCCTCTCTCAATCTCTACCTCTACTTCCACTGAACCTCCAACTACATTCTCCATCAAACCCCCCACAGGCCCAATCGCCTCCACAAAATCCCACACAGATTGTTAAGAAACACATCATACCAGTTCGTTGTTAGGAATTAAATTTCTTAAAATTCACAATTTGATTATAGATGATATCCGGAGTTGAACTAACGGAGGGATGGCAGGATTTTTCGCCGCCAAAAGAGCCCTCCAGAGGTTATCTTGAACAACATCGTGATGGAAACAAGACTTCGTTTTACTGATTCAGCCGGCACGGTAACAGACAGTGGTGCTTCCAGGGACTTCTTCCAACGATGGAGAATCGAGGTGGCTTTCACTCACTGCGACCCCACCTACCCCACTGGTTTGGCCCTTCCCACCAACAGGGTGGGTGGCGGTTAACTGCGATGGGTCAGTGCGGGGAGAACTGGGTGGCTATGGTGCTTTGGGTCGGGATGCTTCTGGGGGCGTGATGTTCACTACAGCGGGAGGGGATCGAGATGATAATATTCTGAGGTTGGAACTGAGGGCAATCAAGAGCGCCTTAGAGAAGGCTGTGACCCTGGGCATTGACCAAATGCAAGTCCGTTCAGACTCCCCAGTCTATCACCGGAGTATTCAAGCTGCCGTGGTATTGCCTTAGTTTGATTGAGGATATTCGTGATCTGCGTGAGCAATTTCGCAATTGCACTTTTGGCCACCATGTTAGAGAGCTCAACCAATGTGCTGACTATTTTTCGAGATTTGTAACCTCATGTCTGGAGATAAATCTAATACAAAACTCCCTTCATTCCAAAAAAAAAAACCCAATCTCAACTCCAAGATTTTATGGTTGAGATTAAATCTAATAACAGAAGAAAACTTACATTCATAGAAATACATCCTACGCAGACTAAAGAGAGGAATAAATCCTAATAAGTAGGAATTAATTTAACTCCAATAAAATAGGAAGCACCACTAATGTAGGGATTGCAATTGAGAAATTCCACATCCACACGGTTTATCCTCTTCACACCCCCACGCATAGTATCTTTCCTAATTAATGAAGAGTGTTCAGCCCACATTCTACTACCTAATGCGGAACCCTAGTCCAGGAGAGTTGTAACTGAATCAGCTGAGTTGGTTTCGGGCTTAATTTAAGTTCCGGATTGAATTTAATTTAAATCGTTGACTGAGTTGGGTCTCCACTTGGTCTGCTACCAATTTCGGGCCAGCATAAAAAAATCCATGATTCTTCAAACCCTATTTACCATAAAAATATAAATAAAAAATAAAAAATAAAAAAAAGAAGATTTTCTACTTGTAGAGTCCTATTAAAACTCATCTTTCCAAAATTTGGAAACGCTAAAATTTTTATGGCAAAATCTTAACCTCTGGTTAGGGAGGTGAATTATCCAAATCCGAAGGTTGAGGATGCTTTTCATTACTATTAGAATATTATCACTAATCCATTACTTCCTCTCCAAGTTCTACAAGGCTAACTAACTACCTATTTAACTTCCAAGCAAACGCACTGATTTAATCTCCAAACTAACTCTTTAAATTTAGAAAACCTACCTCTTGAGATTGATCTTCTTAGCAATCAAATCTTCCTCTAGTTAATAATGAAGGAAGAAGAAGAACAAGGAGAGTACAGCAGCAACTCACGATCTTCTTCTTCTTCTTCACCAACAATAATATTACGTGGTGAAATCCTGTATGAGATACTAACTTATGTGGCTCTCGATGATCTTCTCCGGCGATGTAGATGGGTTTCCAGAGATTGGAATGCTCTCACATATGATTCCTCATTCAGATGCCTCCATTATCAGAGAACACCATCAGCTTCTGGTTACTTCATTCAGTATCATATGAAGAATAGATTCCACACCAGCTTTGTCCGCTCTATTAATGCATCCTCTCCATCGTCGTCATCATCATCATCATCATCATCATCATCATCATCATCATCATCATCATCATCATCGATCTCTCTCGATTTTATGCCAGAGATAAACCTTTGGATTAGCACCTCTTCTTATCACGCACAAGGTCTGATTTGCTGCACGAGTACTTTGGACATCATGCGCACAAAGAGGTATTAATGGCTACTTTTATTAATTTTATCTCTTTTGGTGTAAGAATGTTCAATTTCAATTTATGTTCTAGGAGTTATTGTTTAGAATTTGAGTTTTCATGTAACGATGGTAAAGATTGTTCTATTGTGACCAAGTGGTCACAGGTTCGAGTCAAGAAATAGTCTCTCTACGAAAGCAGTGGTAAGGCTGCTTACATTATGATTTTTGACCCTCCCCATATTCCGCAGTGACAGGAGCCTCGTGCACTTGATACGCCCTTTTTATTCTAGATGTTATTTGTTTTCCTAATTATATATATTTGCATATTTACTAATTCAATTTCATCAGCATCAGGTACTATGTGTGCAAGCCTGCAACGCGGCAATGGACAGAAATTCCAAAACCTACGAATGGTTATGATTATGACTCAGAGAGAATGGGGTTAGTGGTAGTGAAATCAAATCCATTGCATTACAAGATTGTTCGATTCACACCCAGTGACTATAGGGGTGATTTTCAGTATTGTGAGATATTTGATTCCATGAACTGGGCATGGAGGACACATTCGGAATTTAAGTGGTTGCCTTATACTGTTCACTTTGATTTGAAACCGGAAGTTTATATGCATGGTTCTTTACACTGGTTAACTTCTTTTGGTAAAGAAATACAAATATTTGCCTTCGATCTTTATAAAGAGAATTGGAGGTTTATCATGTTGCCTCCTCAATCAGAAGAGGAGGAAGTAGAAGCTATAAATTGGTATGGAATTGACAAAACTTTAGTAAATTGTGATGGGCATCTTGGGGTGATATACACTCATAAGCTTAATCGGATGGATGAAGTTTGGTCATGGATTGAGCTTTGGGTGATGGAGGATTACTTGAAAGCAGAGAAATGGAAAAAGAAATACAGGTTGAGCTTGAAACAACCAGAAGGGAATGTGAGTAGACATGGGTATTCTATATTGGGAATGGACACATTAATGGATAGTATTTTGGTGACGAATTTTGACAAGTTCATTTGGTACAATTGCAGCACTGGAGTTCCAACCAAAGTGATGAACCTTGG
Organism: Telopea speciosissima; assembly: GCF_018873765.1. NCBI lineage: Eukaryota > Viridiplantae > Streptophyta > Magnoliopsida > Proteales > Proteaceae > Telopea > Telopea speciosissima. The sequence continues at coordinate 9,560,034 of NC_057925.1, read as the reverse complement.
AAATCCAATGGAAAGTATTTGTTTAGAGTTTAGTATTCATCCATTTATTTCCGATTATGTACCTTGTAATCTAGGGCCAAAAGAGAATCCAAAAGAACAAAGAAAATTAATCTTAGAGCTGCAGGGTATGAAATAGTAACAGTACAGGAACTTTCCTATCTCTTGTTACCGAGATCTTCTTCGATGTATACATATATATAACAGACCATTTTCAGTTTTAGATCTAACACTACCCTAAGATTGAAGAATCGATATCCTCTACTTCCGCCTACCCGTATTGTCGTGTGCGCCCCAGAGACAGCAGGGCGGGAAAAATACTGCCTTACCCCTGTTCGAGCGTGGGAAAGGCGATATTTTCCTCCTTGTTGTATAGGGCACAAGGCAGTACCAGGTAGGTAAAAGTAGGGGATCCGGATCCAATATTGAAAGGGCTTCTCCGCATATAAATAGTACCCTTATTTCTTCAGCCATTATAGCTGTTGCACTTGAAAATAGACAACTTTAGTTGTTCTTTCATTGGGATCTTTTGGGGAAAGGTTTCATACACGGTGGTGAACCGTGTATGTGAGAAGGTGGGAGTTTCAATGCATTATTTCATGAGTCAATAATTATGATTTTTCCAACATTTTGTGGGAGACCCTCTCATGTACACGGTTTATACGACCGTGTCCAAAACCTTTCCCTGGATCTTTTTATTTATATAAGGATCGAGTTTCCTCTAGTCACGGTCATTGGGTGATTCGTTGATCCAGGAAGATGTCACATGCTTACATTCACTTAGTTGGACGAAATCGTCACATGCCAAGCATAAATCAGTGTGAGAAACTATATATGGTCATTTTATGTAGATTTGAATATATGGACCACTTTTATTCATAGTAAAAACTTAAAACTCATGGGTCTATTTAACAACATTATAGAATTAACTCTTTACCGTAGTTCACATGGCATATGTTGAAGTTAATAGTGATGGCTAGCAAACAAATTGATAAAGGGAATCTTAATGCTTGAGTCGAGCCTAGGGCATGGGTCTCACACCCTAGAGGCGGGTCCCACATGCCTATGGAGGGTTCAGATCTGTCCCCACCCATTCCCATGTGGGTAACAGATCTGAACTCGAGCCAAGGGGACACTGTGTATGCAGATTGTTACTTGGGAAAAGCTGATGGTACTGTTCAAGCGGTCTTTAACGTTCAGGCATATAGATCTCTGTAGAGCAATGGATGTAGAATCCACAGCAGGAAAAAAGTACTATTTGTCATAAGAAAAAAAAACATGTTTCATTATTTCAAAGATGTAAGTGGTAAACTTGTTCTAATACCATCATTTACAAATTCTGCTAGTTAGACTGGAATAAGCATAAATAGCAGTTTTGTATTGAAGAAAGGCATGAAAAAATGAAATAATAATTCCCTCTTTCTTGTTCTCTAAGGAGTCTCTGAAACTCGAATTCAGATTTTTTCTTGTTCTGAAAGAAGGGCTCCTTTAGAAAATTGGCATTGGGGACAAATATCTCAAGACAGTTTTTCTTAATCGTTAGGTGTTGATCGTTTCGATCCCCGATGAAATCCTAAGATTTAGTATTTTCTCCCGAAGGTAATTTTATTTACAAACCTTCAGTATGCCTTCGAGTTTGATTTTAATATTAGTATTTCTTCCCATCAACCATCGATGGGGCAATATAGTGGATATCGACAGCATCCTCCCTCACCTTCCCTCCCGAAAATAAGCTGACCCGCGGTCAGTTGGATCCCACGTTTCTTCCTTGCACCATAGGAGATGTGGCAGCTGGACTAGTACGACCAATGGGGGCCACCGGGATTTGGCCGCTGGTGGCCATGAACACCAATCCAAAGAAGATGCTTCGTAAAAACCCAAGGAGTTTCTGGGGTGTTGGAAATTTTCAAAATATTGATGTGGATTTTTAGTCCCACATCGGCTATGAAAGGAAAGTTCATTGGGTTTATATGTGTTAGTAGTTATTATTATCACATGTTATGCTAGAAGAGATTGTACGGTGTACTTGCGGGCGAGGACGGTGACAGTCCGAGCGAGTACGAGTACGCGTGCGTGAGGCGCAATGTGGCGCTTTGATGGTGCAATTTGTATGTCGCAGTATGTCCCCGTAAACTTTTCGGGATCGACGGTGTTTGATCAAAGGGTGCAAATACTGTCTTAAGGACAGAACGACCTCGTTCGACTCAAGCCTTTTCTGTCTTCTCTTTTTTGTATCAAATTTCTAACATGGGGTTTTTTTGTTTTTTTTTCCAGTCTATCACTCTTTTGAGTTTCTAAAGTCTCAACATGGTGTAATGATATCGAAGAATATGCACTTTGAAGAATGATAATATAAATACCAAATACAATTCCCATTCTAAGATCAAGAATGCATTCCAGATAGAGTTTTTCCAAACGACATTTTCATTCTAGATTAGGAATGCATATGAAACACTGCCTTAGGTTTTGTTTACTCCAAGTTGTAGAAAAATATGGAGTCCTTGGATAAAATATTCGATCCGTATGTGTCTGTATCCGGCTAGCACTATCCAAATCCATCAGAAAACTAAACTTAGCTATCCGAAAAGCTATATTTACATGTAAATGGATAAAATATCCGATCCATATCCATGTCCGTATCCGATTAGCACTATCCGAATCCATCCGATAGCTAATTGGATGCGGATATAGCACTATCCGAACCAAATCCGATCCGTTTACAGCCCTAATTATTATCATATGTAGGACTCTATCACCGTATGAGGTGTTTCAATCCCTTTGAAACTCAATCCTCATATTCGATAGATCTTATCACATTATCACATGTGAACGGTTATCACTAACAGTATCCGTGTAATATATATGTATACATACATTGATGAATGAAATGCAATAACAGAATTTATCACAATAAAATACCCATTAATCAGTTACTTCCCAAATTCTACACCCGCTTAATCTCCAACCACCTAAATTTAGAAAAGCTGTCTTTTGAGATTTTGATTTTCTTAGCAATCAAATCTTTCCGCTAGTTAGCAATGAAGGAAAAAGGAGAAAAAGAAAAAGAAGAAGAAGGAGAGCAATCTTCTTCACCAACAATAATATTACCTGACGAAATCATCTATGAGATATTAACTCATGTGGCTCTCGATGATCTTCTCCGGCGAAGCAGATGGGTTTGCAGAGATTGGAAAGATCTCACATATGACTCCACATTCAAACGCCTCCATTGTCAAAGAACACATCAGTTTCTGGTTACCTCATTCCATATATGACCAAGGAATTCAGAGTCCACTCCACCTTTGTCAGCTCCATTGCATCCTCCTCTTCATCATCGTCGTCATCATCATCATCATCATCATCATCATCATCACCACCACCACAACCACCACCGATATCTCTCGACTTTATGCCAGAGATAGACCTTTGGATTAACACCTCTTCTATTCACAAACAAGGTCTGATTTGCTGGTTTGAGTCTGGAAACAGTTTCTCTGCGAAGGCAGGGGTAAGGCTGCATACATTATGATCCTCCCCAGACCCCGCAGTGACGTGGCGGTTACTCCCTCTTTGTTCTAGGTTTTATTGTTTCCCTTGTATATTGTGCATTTTTACTAATCCAATTTCATCATCAGGTACTATGTATGCAAGCCTCCAACACAGCAATGGACAGAAATTCCAAATCCTAAGAATGATCGTTACGATGAGGAAATGGCCCTAGTGGTAATGAAATCAAATCCGTGACGTCGTGCCCAGCTCTGATACCAAATAGGTACTTGATCAATACGCCAAAAGCTCTAGAGCTGATGAAACGCATTAAATCAAGCCTTTTAACCTATTCCATACTAGGCTGACCCAATCTAACGCCCATACACTAGACCGGGCCTCATTAGGCACATAACATACAATGTGCATGGCACAAGTTAGACAAAATATTACTAATGTTGTGGAATAAGATGCAAGGGGCTGATGGGGATTCGTGTTTTTATGACTAGTTTTATTCTGTCTTTTTAGGAATTTAAACATAAATTTTAGGCTTTATTGAGATGGAGACTCTTGTAATCATTGACATTATGATATGGTTTTATTTTTCATAGTAAAGTTTGTGGCATTTAATTTGTAGGTAATTACGTATTTTGTGAACATGCCCCTATCACATATATCCATATATTGAATTTCAATGGTTTACAAAAAAAAATAAGGGTTAAATTCACGTATCCCCTAAAATGCACCCAATATTCCTTGTACCCCCTAAAGTTCTGACAATTCCACGTACCACCCCTAAAAATTCCACGTAACACCACTACTTTACCCCCTAAAGCCATTTATGTCCACACCAAGTGTTAAATGCTAAAAAATGATCAAACTACCCTTTCTTCTATCTTTTCTAAAATTTGAAAGACCTAATTGCCATAGCCTATTTACTAAAATTTGAAAAGACCAAAATGCCCTCATCTTCCCCAAATCATCATCTTCTTTTACATGCCCAATACCACCACCACCGTGACTCACCATTAACACCAACACCAAGCATATATACAACAGAAAAAATTAAATCTTGATGAGAACTGGAACCTCCCAAGCCACGATTCAACAAACTTTTAAAGAACCTAAATTAGATCTTGAAAAGAAAATCATGCAATCTAGCGACAACTCAGCCCAGATCTCACAAAAGGACCAAGAAGAAACAAGATTTACAGACCAAAAATCTACCTACACTTCACATATGACTAGTTGTATGAAATTTCTTCTAATCTTCTCCGTAGATTGCATTAGATCTACATAGTAGACACAGAAAAGGGAAATGAAGCAAAATCTCAGTGAAAAAAAAATTGGTGAGGGATAGGATAGGGGAAATGAAATCTTCCTTTTTCAAGTGATCACCCATGAATCAAAAAGTGATGATTGCGGTGATGACAAACCCTCTGCAAGTGATGAAATTCATAGATCTGATTCTGAGTCTTGAAATTTTCCATTAAAAGAAAAACAAAAAATTCAGATCTTATTCTAAGCTTAGATATCTCTCTCCCTAAAGAAGAAATTTACAAAATTAAGGGAAGGGAGGGGGACTCGGTGGTGGAATTGTTAGAGGTGGAGGAGTTGGAGGTGGACCTTCATGGTGGTGATGGTGTTAATGGTGGGTGGCTGTGGTGGTGGTAGTAGTATTGGGTATGTAAAAGAAGATGATGATTTGGGGAAGATGAGGGCATTTCGGGCTTTTCAAATTTTAACAAATAGATGAGGGCAGTTAGGTCTTTTCAAATTTTAGAAAAGATAGAAGAAAGGGTAGTTTGGTCATTTTATAGCATTTAACACCTAGTGTGGACTTAAATGGCTTTAGGGGGGTAAAGTAGGGGTGGTATTTGGAATTTTCAGGGGTGGCACGTGAAATTGTCAGAACCTTAGGGGGTACGAGGAATATTGGGTGCATTTTAAGAGGTACGCATATTTAACCCAAAAAAAAATGTAATGAATTTCAATTCAAATGTGTTTCGTATGTTATAAAATAGAAAGCTCTTGAAAATTATTTTGGAATTCCAAAGATCGAATCCCCCTTTCACCATGGGATTTGAGTTGGGTAATATTTGGTTGAGGAATTAAAGAATGGAAAAGAACTCATAGGCAAAAAGAATTAAACAAAAATAACGACCGGGTTAAGAAATCTACAAAATACAATTCCGATTCAATGCATTCCAAATAGAGGTTTCCTTGCCAAACAACATTCTCATTCTAGGTTAAGAATGCATTCTAAGAATACATACCAAATACTGCCTCTGGTTTTGTTTTCTTTTTAAAAAAAAAACAAAAAATCTCAACCTTAGGTTAACGAGGTGAATTTTCACATTTAAATCCAAGGGTTTCGGTTGCTTTTTCTATACCATTAGAATTTAGAATAGGGAATAGGGAATATTATTTCTACCAACAAAAAAAAGAAAAAGGAATGGGGAATATTATTTTATAAGATTATAGCCCAAACTGCAACTTTAAATCATTAATCCATTACTTCCACTCTCCAAGTTCTACAAAAACACGGAGTCCTTGGTTGACCCAAAATTGAAAGACAACTATAAATCATTAATCCATTACGCATTAATAATCAATTACTTTCTCTCCGAGTTCTACTATTGAGATGAGATTGATCTTCTTAGCAATCAAATCTTCCGCTAGTTAGTTAGCAATAGCAATGAAGGAAAAAGGAGAAGAAGAACAAGGAGAGTACTGCAACTCAACAATAATATTACCTGGTGAAATCCTGTATGAGATATTAACTTATGTGCCTTTCGATGATCTTCTCCGGCGATGCAGATGGGTTTGCAGAGAATGGAATGGTCTCACATATGACTCCACACTCAGACGCCTCCATTGTGAAAGAACACAATCAGTTTCTGGTTACCTCATTGAATATCTTACCAAGAATACCACCTTCCACATCAACTTTGTCCACTCCATTGCATCCTCTCCCTCATCATCCATCTCTCTCGACTTTATGCCGGAGATGAACATTAGGATTAGAGCCTCTACTTATCACGCACAAGGTCTGCTTTGCTGCTTCAGTGAACTCACACACAGGTATTAATTAATTAATTAATTCCTACTTTGTTAATTTTTGCCCTCTCTCTCTCTCTCTCTGTCTCTATCTATCTGTCTCATGTTTACTAAAATTTATTTATCCTTCTCTAGCTCTTTGTAGGGGGTAGGATTTGCACTTTTGTATTGCTTGATTTCTTGGATCGAACTTGTTTGCAGCCTAGGGTTTGAGCAGCCATCGTATTGCTGTGCTCAACTCACAAGCTGTCACATGGATTTCATGCGGATCTAATGGTTGGTAGACAAGCTCAATTAAAAATACAAAAAATTGCTGCTCAACCCAGGATCTCGTCTACCAATCATTGTATCGGCATGAAATTCATGCCGATCCGATCAACCCCAGGCCGCAGACGAATTCAATCCTGATTTCTTCAGCTCAGGCCACAAATTCAGTCCGGCAAGCTCTGTTCGTAAACCTTTGGGACCTTTGATGAGGAGGTTTATCCCTATTTAAAATCAAGAATGGATTAGCTAAAACAATGGTCTCATTTTTAGTTAAGAATGCATATACCAAACAAAGTCTAGGGTTATGTTTGGTATGCATTCTAGGTCGATTTTGCATGATTGGATGATTAAAACAACTATTTTTATGATCCAAAAGAGCAAAATCGACTAAGAATGCATACCAAACAATGCCTAAGTATTATTAGTGTATGCATATTTTGTGCATTGAAATTAGGAATTTCATATTCTTTATTTAGTTATATATTTTATATTTTTAATTTGATAATCCAATTAATTTCATCTTATCATCAGGTACTATGTGTGCAAGCCTATGACGCAGCAGTGGACAAAAATTCCAAACCCTACGATTCTCGGTTACGGTGAGGAAATGGCCATAGCAGTAATGAAATCAAATCCTTTGCATTTCAAGATCATTCGATTCTCACAGTGCAGAAACGATTTTCTTTTACAGTATTGTGAGATATTTGATTCGAAGAACTGGGCATGGAGGGTGCATTCAGAATTCGAAAGGTTTCCTTATTTTATTCACTTTGATAATGAAGGTGAGGTTCTTTTACATGGCTCTTTTCACTGGTTAACTTTCATTGATGAACAAGAAATAATATTTGCTTTCGATGTTTATAAAGAGAATTGGAGGCTAATCAAGGTTCCCCCCCGATCACAATTATCATCCTCATCATCATTAGAGGAAGGAGGGGATCAGGAAAAAGTAGCAGAAGCTATGAATTGTGAAGTTCCAATTGAAAAAATATTGGTGAACTGTAAAGGGCATCTTGGGGTGTTATACACACCTAAATTGCCGTGTATGGAGCAATGTTCATGGATTGAGGTATGGGTGATGGAAGATTACTTGGAAGAGACATCCTGGAAAAAGAAATACAGGTTGAGCTTGAAACCACTAGAGCAGATTGTGGGATGGTATTATATACTGGCAGTGGACACAATGGATGATAGTATTAGTATTTTGGTGAGGACTTTTGACAAGCTCATTTGGTACAATTGCACCACTGGAGTTCTAACCAAAGTGAAGAACCTTGAAATTCCAACAACTACTACTTCAATTCGTTCTATTCATAAATTTAATTCCGATTCTCTGCCTTGTGATCTAGGTCCAAAATAGAAGAACGTACCCAAAAGAAAAGGGGAGGAAAAAAAAATGATACAAAATAGTTTATCCTGTAACAGCATAGGAACTTCCTTTTGGGGTTTTAGATTATATTTGATAAGGGCTCTTGTTTGCGATACCTTCTTCAATGTATACATATTCAGAGACCACTTTCAGTTTTAGATCTAACTCTACTCTTGCACTTGAAAATATATAACTTCTAACTACTTGTTTCTCGATCTTTCATTTTGGGATCCTTTTGTATGTATTAGGATCGAGTTTTCTCTCAGCCACGGTGAGGTCTTTGATCGGTACGTGTCCATAGGGAATTGCACAGTAGGGTCAGGTAAGAGCATTCATAATTAAGGGGGTCAGATTTTTATGGCCATTGTTGGGGGCGATGATATACACACCACATGTACACACCCGAGAGAATGATGTTGAGGGTATTTTAGGTTATTCCTTAAGTATTTTTTACTCGTATAGGGATTTAGTAAATCTTTTCAAAATCTTACTAGTAAATGTAAAATATGATTGATAACCACCATTTTTGTAAATTTTATTTTTACCCAGTAGATCTAGGCAATTGCCCTTGTTTTTTTTTTTTTGGGGTAAAAAAATAGTTTTGTTCAGATAAACAACATGAATTTATAAGGTTTGCATGGATACAAAGTATCAAAAACCAAGGAATGAAATATGACCAAAGTGCCTCACATAGCATCAACACGGCCTTCTAGACTAGGGGATTAATAACATCAATAGATTCCCTAGAAACAAAGTTGTAAACACAGCCAACAATACAAATGGATATTTGAAAAATATCTTTGGGAGATGAAAAAATCACCAGTGGAGTAGCAATGATAGCCAAAACCGAATGGATATCCACTTTAATATCATAAATCCTCATTGATCCCAACAATCTAAAATGGGCAATTGTAACTTGAATAAGGCAAAGCAAGGAGCCGATCCCAATGGTTGACTCTGTAACTTCTTAGCTCAAGATAACATCAGGACAACCTGATCAGCATCTCACTATCCATGACTCTGCACCAAGACCTTCAGATTGCTAGCTCAGCAGATCCAATTACTTGTCCAACAATTAATTAACCACTTGAGACATCGTAACCGAAAAGAGAATCATCCCAAAAGAGGAAGCACTTTCCTTGAAAGACCATGCTGCCTGGTGTCCTTAAAAAAAGGGTTTTCTACTAATAGAATGAATCCTTCAAAACCTTACTTTCCAAAATATCGAAACGCTGCTTAATTTATTATGGAAAAATCTCAACCTTTGGTTAGAGAAGTGAATTTGAATATCTAAATCCGATGGTTGAGGATGCTTTTCAGCACTATTAATTAGAATATTATCACTAATCCATTGATTACTTCTTCTCCAAGTTCTACAGGGGTAACTAACTAACTAACTACCTACTTTATCAAAAACCAAAAAAAACTAACTACCTACTTCTACCAAAACAAAAACCAAAAACACTAACTACCTACTTAAACTAACCTCCAACTAAACGCACCATTTTAATCTCTAAACTCCTAAAAAGCTATCTTTTGAGATTGATCATAGGAATCAAATCTTCCACTAGTTTATAATGAATTCGAAGGAAGAAGGAGAACACAATCAGTTTCTCGTATAGGAAGGGCAATGGTGCTGACATTTTACAAAGGAACAAAGGACATGAGGTCATCATTTGTATAATGTCAGCACCATTGCCCCTCCCAGAAACTTGAATTATACACCAGCTTTGTCCGCTCCATTGTATCCTCGTCATCGTCGTCGTCGTCGTCATCGTCTTTATGCCACATTTACACTTTCCGATTAGTACCTCTTCTTATCACGCACAAGGTCTAGTCTGGTTTGCTGCCTGAGTAGTAAAATCAATCAGATCACGGGCACAAAGTGGTTTTAATTACTACTTTTATTTGGTTATGGATTGAGGTTTGGGTGATGGAGGATTACTTAAAAGAGACATCCTGGAAAAAGAAATTAAATACAGGTTGAGCTTGAAACGACCAAACGGGAATCTGGGTAGACTTGGGTAGGTATTCTTCAATATTGGCAATGGACACAATGGATCATACATTGAGTATTTTGGTGACGGATTTTGAAGATCCAACTATTTTTTACGAATTTTGTATTCATCCATTTATTTATTTTCGATTATGTACCTTGTGATCTAGGGCCAAAAGAGAATCCAATAGAATAAAGAAAAAATAATCTAGAGCTGCAGGGTATGAAAAATAGTGGCAGCACAGGAACTTTCTTTTGATGAACTGGGTTATATATTTGAGAAAGGCTAGCTCTTGTTAGCGAGATCATCTTCTCTTCGATGTATACATACATATAAGAGACCACTTTCAGTTTTAGATTTAGCACTACTTTAAGTCTAAGACTGAAATGGCTTCTCCACTTCCCAACACCTTTATTTCTTCAGTCATTGTAGCTCTTGTACTTGAAAATATACAACTTCTGCAGGGGTAAGGCGGTCATTCCGTGCCTTGTTGTGTATTGGCAGTGAGGTCTTGCCGGGCAGCTTGGCAGTAGAGGATCCAAATTGCACGTTGAGTGGGGTATTCATTGATCGAGGACTTCCATCGATGTCCATAGGGAATCGCACACAGTTGGGATGGTTATGTTCAACCATTTGTAAGTAGTGGGGCAGATTTTTATGACCATTGATGGGGGTGGTGATCCTATGGTGAAGAAAAACTTCTTCCTATGTATTATGGGAAAAGGCTGGGTATGCTAGCGGTATACCGTATGCTAGCACCCTATGCATCTCTCCCTCTCTTCCTCCCTTTGAGGGGTATGAGAGTCTTTTCAAAAAAAACAAAGAATGGTAAAAAACAGAAAACGGATGGTACAGGTTTTAAGTGTCTATATTTCAAAAACAAAAAAAAAAAAAAGAAGAGAACAAAAAGTGGGCACTATTATCATATAAATTGAGAAATTTTTATTTAAAAACATACTTATAATTTTGGTATCTGTGCATTGACCTTGACATGAAGGTGATATCATGAAAAATGTAGCCTTTCGAGTCATCTTTACTTTGGTGAAAGAATCAGGCCGATCAGAATTCAAGAGAGAGATATATGGTCACTTAAGTTTAAGGTCTTAAAAAACGCCAAAAATTGAGAACGTGTTTTAAACGCGTTTGAAACTGAAATGCTTGTCATTTGCCTTTTTTTTCCATATGTTTGGGAAACATACAACAAAATGTGTTTAAAACGGAAAACACATCCATTTTAAACATGTTTATGCTAACAGAGGCCTTTCCCTCTCGTACACAATCTGTTGGACTTGTGGATGACTTTAATTAATAGTATAAACTTAAACTCATGGGTCATGGCGGTCCAAGTTCTCTAACTTAACTTTTTCCTTCCAAGTGTCACTATGAATTATCATCTTCAAAATAAACCTTTATTTAACAACTTTATAGAATTACCTGCCTACCATAATCCACATGGCCTAATTCGTTAGTGATACCCCAATTTGTGGCATTCTCATCTTGTTCACATGGTATATGTTGAAGTTAATAGTGATGGGGCTAGCAACAAATTGGCAAGGGGCATCCTAATGCTTGAGCCAAGGAAGCACTGTGTGTGCAGATTGTTAGTTGGGAAAAGCTCATGCTACTATTCTAGCAGTCTTAACTTTCAGGCATAGCAACCTGTGGAGTTTGTTCATACATATCTCTGTAGAGCAATGCACGTGGATTCTACATGAGGGAAAAAAATACTATTTGTCATAAGAAAAAAAGGCCGGCATGTGTTATCCTCGCTCTTTCCCCTTTGGAAAAGAATCCCTTCATGCCTCATGGAGAAGTAAAAATTCTTTCGCTACTATCATTGGTCCAGTTTAATCGAATTAGGAAGAATGTTTTCAACCTACAATAGAGGTGGGAGTTGGTGATGACATAATCGTCCAATCACTAAGTCACATAATGAGTAGCGAAGATTCTTTCTGTCCCATGGCTGAAGAAAAACTTATTAAACCATAATTTCCAATACCTTATCAAAAATTTATGGCAGTTAGAATTCAAAGACGCTTTGGAACCTTCTAAATCCCAAATGGAACTGAAGCACGTCATATTCAAACTCAGCCCAATATGATACAATAGAGGTCTAACTCTAACCACTCATTTAGCTTCACAAGCTCAACTTTTTTATGGCAAAATCTTCTTCTTTTTTTTTTTAAGAATCTCAACTCATTAGAATATTATCACATTCTAGTCTAGGGTTGTCCATCTGGAAAAATTATCACCTGCAGTTCTCTTTCCGGTACACTTCCCTAGTGCCTCTAATAAGAGTGGGGTGAACTCCATCTGGGCAATGTGTTCGGGCAGAGGGGGAAGGTGGTCATTTTCGCCCCCCTAAGAGAGGAATTGTAGGAACTGTATCGGGCAGGGAACCGCAGGGGATAAAGATTAGTCCATCGGTCAGTTTGGATCAGTTTTGGCGTGAGAATGAGTGAGTCGTAAACATGATCCAATAAGGGTGCACAGGTTTAGTTTGGTTTCTCGATCTGATCGACTTGGTTTCAGTTTATCATGTAAATATATTCATACTATATGGAAAAAGTGTATTTTTATCTGAATTTTGGGTTGCTCTTTTAGTTTCTTATGTGGTTATTTCGGTTTCAATCCAGTTTTTAAGTTTGGTTTGTTGTCTTATCAGTTGAGGTATGGTCTGATTTGGTTTCAGTATCACAGAACACCAACCCAAAACATGAACCAATAAGCTCATATCAGTTTAGGTTCGATTCAGTTCATCGATTCGGGCTAGGTATTGACAATACCCTGTTCTAGGCAACTATAAATCATTAATTCATTACTTCCTCTCCAAGTTTTACGAGGTTAGCTACCTACTTTACCTAAAACACACCGACTTTACCTCCAAACTTCAGTTAGTAATGAAAGAAAGAGGAGAAGAAGAACAAGGACAGTAATGCAACTCACAATCTTCTTCACCAACAATATTACCTGGTGAAATCCTCTGTAGGATTCTAATTCATGCGTCTCTCGATGATCTTCTCCAGCGATGCAGATGGGTTTGCAGAGATTGGAATGCTCTCTCATATGACTCCACATTCAGACGCCTCCATTGTTAGAGAACACAATCAGTTTCTGGTTACCCCATTCAGTATCTTACTAAGACTACCTTCCACACAAGCTTTGTCCGCTCCATTAATGCATCCTCTCCGTCATCGATCTCTGTTGAATTTATGCCGGAAATGGACATTAGGATTAGAGCCTCTAATTATGAGCGCTATAAGGTCTGGTTTACTGCGTGAGTAAAATCAGATCACAGCACACAGTACAGATATTGCTACTTTGTTAATTTTTACTTCTGTATTGTTAAGGGAAAAAAAAAAAAAAAAAAAAAAAAAACCTCTGTCTTGGAGTGTGGCCAACACTTGCACTCCCATGAATGTATCTTTCTTCCCTGTGGCCTACTGTCCCGTTTGCTTTTAGTGGGGAAGGTGGGGTGGGCTTGTTTGGAATATGGGACCCACATGTTAATTTTATTAAGGTGCATAGAAATTTTGAGGTAAAGTTATAGTAAACAGTAATTAATGATGTTCCCATGGCTTTTGTAAGTATACCACCGAGGATAACCATACAAGATTTGGGTGGGATTTTGAAGTGCCACATCAAAATTTTCCCACCCCACCTAATTCTCCTCTAAACAAACAGGCATATAAGAAAAGAAACCTCAGCCCCTTGTTTTGAGGAGAGAGATAGACACATGGGAGTGTTGGTGTAAACCACACCCCGACTAGAAAACTATTACTTTTTTTTGTTTTTTGTAAATATTAAGAAAGATGAGTTTTGGTTTAAGTCCCACTCATGGTTTGTAATCTCGGATTGGATCAATTAAAATCATATAGATTGGATCAATAACAGTCTACACCGATTCCAAATATCCCTAGATCAGTCAACTTACGATTCTAAAATGGTTTGAAATCGCGGGTTGGAATCGGTCCAGATTGGATCAGTATCCGTCATGATTCCCAATTTACTTTTATTTTTAATATTTTCTAACCGATAATAGCTGATATAGAAAATTATCCAACAAAATCCCATTTTTTTTGTCATTTTCTATCGATACAAACTGATTTTGATTGATCCAGATTGGTATCGTATCGATATCAGCCCTAACAAACCCGAGACTCCCGCAATAGTTTCCTAGTAGAAGTAGAATACACATATTCTCTTTCACTTGCACTTACTTTGACTAGGGTACGCATCCTTCTTTCTCAGAATTACAAACCTAGTCTTGCCTTGACCAATTCATTTCCATGCAACCAAGTTGACTAAGGTAAGTTTACCATAATATCCTTTGACCCACCCTCTTTTTACCGTGTATACCAACCAATGATCCACCCTTCATTCGTAACCTATCCTTCCAAGTGGCAGCCCCACTGCCACATAAGCATCAATATCACCTTCTCCCCTCCATGTATCCATGCACATGCTACCTAGGATGACACATGTCCTGATCACATTTCATGCATTTTTCTTTCCTTCTTTGCCCTTGCTTCCTACAATGACACGTGTCATCCACATCTTCAGGTGGGATCCACTTATAGGTGACAAATAAAATGTTTTAAAATTATTTTATATAAAAAGATATTGATGGAGCACGAACATTGGACCTTTTATCTCTATAGTTAAAATTTTAAAATATAAAGAAATGGGTTAAGCCACTCACCAACAGTAAAAACCACTAATTTATTAAATTCTCAAAACTAAATTATTGTATGCCATCCATCACCTAACACATTTTCAAATGAGAAAATACTGAAGGTTTGTAAATAAAATTACCTTCGAAAGAAAATACTAAATCTTAAGGTTTCATCGGGGATTGAAACGACGATTATGAAAAACATGTCTAAAGATTTCTAGAGAAAATCGAGGTGTTACAAATTGGTCTGTCCAAATTTGAATTTTGTCCCCAACACCAATTTTCCAATGGAGCCCTTCTTTCAGAACTTTCCTACACCGTCGATTATGCTTCTCTAGGTCCTTGATGGGGAATTTCCTAGTGTTGCTTCTAAGAAATCACAATTTGGAAATTAAATTGACTTCAAGAATTGTGCCCAATGAAACATTGGATCACTAAAGAGTCTCCACGCCATTTTTGATAGCAAACCCTTTTAGAAAATCACAATTTGGGAAGTTATACGCTTTAAAGACCTTCTGGAACCAAAATGGAACTGGACCGGGTCATTCAAACCCAACCCAATAATTATACAATGAATCATGATGTTGAGGAGAATGGTGTTCAAAATCCATGATTCTTTAAACCCTATTTACCATAAAAATAAAAAGAAAAAAATAATCACTAATCCATTACTTAACTCATCTTTTTAAAACTCATCTTTCCAAAATTTGGAAACGCTCAAATTTTTATGGCAAAATCTTAACGTCTGGTTAGGGAGGTGAATTATCCAAATCCGAAGGTTGAGGATGGTTTTGATCCTTATTAGAATATAATCACTAGTCCATTACTTAACCTCCAAGCAAACGCACCGATTTAATCTCCAAACTAACTCTTAAATTTAGAAAACCTATCTCTTGAGATTGATCTTCTTAGCAATCAAATCTTCCGGTCATTAATAATGAAGGAAGAAGAAGAAGAAGGAGAGTACAGCAACAAGTCACGATCTTCTTCTTCTTCACCAACAATAATCTTACCTGGTGAAATCCTGTATGAGATACTAACTTATGTGGCTCTCGATGATCTTCTCCGGCGATGTAGATGGGTTTCCAGAGATTGGAATGCTCTCACATATGATTCCACATTCATATGCCTCCATTCTCAGAGAACACAATCAGTTTCTGGTTACTTCATTAAGTATTTTATGAAGAATAGATTCAATTCCAGCTTTGTCCGCTCCGTTAATGCATCCTCTCCAGCATCGATCTCTCTTGATTTTATGCCAGAGATAGACCTTTGGATTAGCACCTCTTCTTATCACGCACAAGGTCTGATTTGCTGCATCAGTAAAGGCGATCGGTTTACGCGCACAAAGAGGAGGTATTAATGGCAACTTTTATTAATTTTATCTCTTTTGGTTTACGTAAGAATGTTCAATTACAATTTATGTTCAAGGTGTTATTGTTTAGAAGGGGGGACTTCGTGTAAGGGTAAAGGTTGTTCTATTGTGATCAAATGGTCACAGGTTCGAGCCTCGAAATAGTCTCTCTACTAAAGCAATGGTAAGGTTGCATAGATTATGAGTTTTGACCCTCCCCAGATTATGCAGTGACAGGAGCTTCGTGCACTTGATACGCCATTTTAGTTGTAGGCGTAATTTGGTTTCCTAAATTATATGTATGTATATATATAGCATTTTTACTAATTCAATTTCATCATCATCAGCTACTATGTGTGCAAACCTGCTACGCAGAGATAATGGGGTTAGTGGTAGTGAAATCAAATCCGTTGCATTACAAGATTGTTCGATTCTCACCCTGTTACTATTGGGGTTGTTTTCAGTATTGTGAGATATTTGATTCCAAGAACTGGGCATGGAGGACACAATCAGAATTTGGGATGTTGCTTTATTCTGTTCAATTTGATTTGAAACTGGAGGTTTTTTTGCATGGTTATTTTCACTGGTTAACCTCCATTGGTGACAAAAAACAAATATTTGCTTTCGATCTTTATAAAGAGAATGGGAGGTTTATCATGTTGCCTCCTCAATCAGAAGAGGAAGAAGTAGATGCTATGAATTGTGACCTTGGAATTGACAAAACTTTAGTAAATTGTGATGGGCATCTTGGGATGATATACACTCCTAAACTTAAGGAGATTGATGAATTTTGATCATGGATTGAGCTTTGGGTGATGGAGGATTACTTAAAAGAGACATGGAAAAAGAAATACAGGTTGGTCTTGAAACAACCAGACGGGAATATGGGTAGACGAGGGTATTCTCTATTGGGAATGGGCACAATGGAAAGTATTTTGGTGTCGAATTTTGACAATTTGATTTGGTACAATTGCAGCACTGGAGTTCCAACCAAAGTGATGACCCTTGAAGATCCAACTATTTTTCCCAAGTGTTGTATTCATCCATTTATTTCCGATTATGTACCTTGTAATCTAGGGCCAAAAGAGAATCCAATAGAATAAAGAAAAAATAATCTAGAGCCAGCACAGGAACTTTCTTTTGATTAGAAGGGTGAGCACTTTCAGTTTTAGATCTAGCCATCATATATAGCTCGATCTTGCACTTGAAAATATACGACTTTGCAACAAGGGGCTATTGAGCGTCGTCATCGCCATATTGTTGAGACGGGGCTCACCCTTCTTGCTCAAAGTGGTGTCCCACAGTTTTACTGGCACTTTGCTTTCGAAACTGCAGTTTTTTTAATCAATCGTATGCCGTCTATTGTCTCTGGTGGTGTTTCTCCTTATCAGCTTGTTTTTCACAGGGTGCCTGATTACAATTTCTTGCGTGTTTTTGGTTGTTTATGTTTCCCTTACTTGCGTCCGTATAACCACCACAAAATGGATTTCCGTTCGTCTCCATGTGTGTTTGTTGAGTATAGTCTTTCTCATCATGAGTATAGATGTTTTAATCCTCAAACTGGTAAGTTCATAATTGCTCGCCACGTTCGCTTCGATGAGTCCATCTTTCCTCTCTCCAAGTCCGTTCTAGGACCTCCACCTAAGCCTCTCTCTACGGTGGAGGCCCCTTGGGCTGCTGTCCCTGTTCGTGTTGCACCGGACCTGCCTACCACACCCTCCCCACGCCAACACCCACCACCTCCATCTCCCATTCCTTTGGTCAACCCATCACCCTTGGCCGGAAACACTTCCCTGCCCCATTCACCCTTGGCCGAACCCACTTCTCAGCCCCATTCACCCTTGGCCGAACCCGGCCTCTCCCACCTCCCCACCACTGCGTCTCCGCCCTCTGAGTGATATTTATGCTCAGACCCAGCCCATAAACCCAACTTCAGGACCCCGTGCTTTGGTTGCTACTAATGGTACTAATGCTTCTATTGAGCCTACATCTTTCTCGCAGGCATCTAAGTCCGTTGAATGGCGCGCTGCTATGTCTGAAGAATTCAATGCCTTAATCAGGAACGGCACGTGGTCACTAGTTCCTCCCTCACCACACCACAATCTCATAGGGTGCAAATGGGTGTTTCGAATTAAACGCAAGGCTGATGGCACCCTTGAACGATACAAGGCCCGCTTGGTTGCAAAGGGTTTTCACCAACAACAGGGGCTGGATTATGGTGAAACATTCAGCCCTGTAGTGAAACCCACCACAATTCGGAGTGTTTTGTCTATTGCTGTCTCACAAGGCTGGGTTGTCCATCAGTTAGACGTACACAATGCATTCCTCCACGGTCATTTGGAAGAGGAAGTTTATATGTCACAGCCACCTGGTTTTGTGGACAAGACCCATCCAGACTTTGTGTGCAAGCTGCATCGCTCACTTTATGGTCTCAAGCAAGCACCTAGGGCGTGGTTCCAACGCCTTTCCGAGTTTCTTCTTTGTCTTGGATTTCAAGGCTCCAAGACGGATACATCATTATCTATTCGGCTCCATGGCAGCCAGGTTTGCTATATATTGATTTATGTTGATGATATATTGGTCACCAGTAATGACCCACGGATGGTGACCTCACTTCTCCATCAGCTTTCGCATGAGCTCTCCATTAAGGACCTTGGGCCCCTACACTTCTTTTTGGGTATTGAGGTCCTTTCTCACTCTAACGGCATTCTTTTGACCCAAACAAGATATATCACTGATTTACTGCACAAGGCTAGAATGACAGATTGCAAGCCGGTTAAAACACCAATGGCAACGACTGCTAAGGCATCGGATTCAGGGGGTGCCCCAATGCCAAACCCCACAGAATATAGGTCCATTGTTGGAGCGTTACAATATGTTACACTAACACGCCCCGATGTCTCTTTTGCTGTAAATCGGGCCTGTCAGTTTATGCATTCTCCTACAATGGACCACTGGCAACTTGTGAAGCGTATCCTTTGCTATCTCAAGAGTACCCACACTCATGGACTGCTAATTGAGCGCTCAACATCACGCTCCCTGCAGGCGTTCTCTGATGCTGATTGGGCTGGGGATGCCCTGGATCGCAAATCCACTGGCAGGTTTGCTATTTTCCTTGGCCCAAACCTTATTTCCTGGACCTCTCGAAAACAGCATACTGTTGCCCGGTCCTCTACAGAGGCTGAATACAAGGCTCTTGCAGATGCATCTGCTGAGCTCATTTGGTTGGAATCTCTATTTCAGGAACTTGGGTTTCCTTTGTCTGGGCAGCCAATTCTTTGGTGCGACAATATTGGTGCAACCTATCTCTCAGCCAACCTTGTTTTTCGTGCACGTACCAAACACGTGGAAATTGATTTCCACTTTGCTCATGATCGTGTTGCAAAAAGACTTCTTCAGGTCCAATTCATCTCTACAAAGGATCAGTTGGCTGATACATTCACCAAAGCCCTTGGCACGGCCCGTTTTCAATTTTTATGCGACAAGTTGAAGATTCGCGTTCCGGAATCTCCACCTTGAGGGGGTGTATTAAGGGTATAATAGTCTTTCTCGGATGACTTGCACATGGGGCAACACGGTTTCCTCTTAGAATGGAAACCGAGGATTCTCTCCTTATCAGCAGTCCACATATGATATGAGATCCATTCAAACATGGCAACTCAGCTCATAATATTCACTGCAGCTTTACTCTATATTTTATGCATATTTTATGTAACCATATTTCATTCTCTTTCCATGTATGTATCCTAAGAAGGATCCCACGATTGTAACCTCTTTATATTCTCTCCATTGAGAGATCTTTGTGTCAATGGACAATACATTCACTTCAACAAGAGTGGATGATGGATCCAGATCTTCTACAATGCAGATGCCCGTTCTGCTTGTGCTTTGCAAACACAAGGCCGCGTGTAAAGACCACCTTACCCTCACTCGGGCAAGGTGCTCGGGTTGGGGTAAGGCGGTCTTTATGTGCGGCCCTGTGTCTGCATAGCACAGGCAGGACGGGCAGTTGCGCGGTAGAGGATTCAAATCCGTGGATGATGGCCAAACTGTTGTACAAGCCTTCCAAGATAAGGAATTTGCAACAGTGTTTGATTCCTTACAAATAATTTAAAACAAACAACAATCCTTAGAGGAGAGATACAATATGTTTGCAACGATAGACTGAATTGACAAAGGAGGTGGGGAAGACTGGTTGTGAAGGTAACAAATTAACTCCTTACAGAGAGATTCCATCATTAAGAACTCCTGCCCCAACGAAATACCCTCCAATAGACCACCATGCATAGCTAGAGCTTCTCCAACCAACATATTCTCAAAGCATAGACAGTTTGATTTAGCAAGGCGTATGGTGCCATCACTGTTTTGAATGATCCCTTACCTCATCTGGTTTATTTTCTGTCAAATTTGCTTCGAACGCCATTAGGAAAATTCGTCCTTCAGTAGCTTGGATTTCGGTTATTTCACCAAAAGGTCTTCAACCGAGACAACCGATGTTTGGCTGGAAACTCCTTCATGGTAAGATTCCAACAACTGATGATAAAATCTTGGCCAAGGGTATTTCTTTTCCTTCCAGATATGATCTTTGTTTCTCGGCTGAAGAACCTTTTTCCCATGTTTTTCTTGGCTATGATTTTGCTCGGTGAATTTGGTCTCATTTTTCTTCAGCGGTTGGCTTGGGGTGGATTCGTCATAGTTCTTTTTTGGAAATTTTTTGTTGGTGGAAGCGGAATGCTGCTATTATTTCTGTACAGGAGGCGTCGATGGCAGGGTTGATCTGATCCCATATTTTATTTGGTTGGAGAAGAATCATAGGCAATTTGAGTAAAAATATAGATCCCAAGCTCAGATTTCAGATCTGGTGTTTAGAGAGTTGAGTGCTCTCTCTTCTCCCTTTGCACTCCATGTCTCTTTTCAAGCTGACCTATCTCTGGCGAAACATTTGAACCTCCATTATCTCCTTCGAAAGCCACAAAGAATTCAGGAGGTTTTTTGGGTTGCCCCTCCATCTCCTTGGATAAAGCTCAACATTGATGGATGCTCGCATGGTAATCTAGGTCGCGCAGGTGCTGGAAGAGTTTTTTGAGTCGACCAGGTTACTATGGTTTTTTTCTTTAGGCAATTCTTGGGTATCAAAAATAACATTGAGGCTGAGTTTTATGCTCTTTTTTTAGGCTTTGATCATGCTCGTAGGATGAATATTTCTTCTCTCTGGATAGAGTGCGATTCAAATGTTGTGGCCATCTCTGTTTCTGAAGGAAGCATCCCCTAGATCCTGCGACAGTGTTGGTGGGGTTTACATTCTTATTTTCAATCTATTGGTTGGAAGATCATTGTTTCAGAGAATGTAACCCGGTGGCAGATTTCTTAGCTAAGTCAGTAGCGAAGCAAAGTATCTCTTCAGCGATGGTGTCTTTTCCATCTTACTTTGAAAATGAACTTCTAATTATGGATGCGAAATGTAAGCCGAGATATCGATTTTATTAGTTGTTATTTTTCTGGTTGTAGGGATTGCTTGTTTGTGCCTTTCAATCCCTCCTGTTGATGGCCTTGCCGAAGGTAGGAGGGTCTGGTTCTGGCTTTTTGTTTGAGTTCTTGGATGTAGGCTTCTTTTTTCTTGTAAATTTTCTCCTTCTTTAATACAAATCATCCTTTTAGCAAAAAAAAAAAAAATAGAACCTAATATGTTTAAATAAGATTTTTATCAATATAAAAAATTTATTTAAACATATTAGGTTCTATTAGAGTTCAAGATTTATAAATAGTCTCATATATTCATAATAAAATCCACGTAAATAGTCTCATACTAGTAATTTAACCAATGTCTGAAGCGCCTAATTAACAATCTGTAGCATATCATAACTTAGAATTAGGTCGATCAAGTGTTTTAAATTAGGCCCATAAAGATTAAGGCCCAAACCCTGAAGACCTATGCTTAGACCCTAAAAATCATTTATCTTCTTCAACCTCTTATTTAATTCTTTTATATAAAATGTTATTGATGGAGCTTGAACATGGGACCTATTATCTGTACAGTTAAAATATAAACAAATGGGCAAAGCTATTAATTTATTAAATTATTTTTTGCCAAACTATATTTTATTAAAATTTCAAAACTAAATTGTTGTATACTATCCATCACCCAACACATTTTCAAATGAGAAAATCACCGATAGTTTGTAAATAAAATTACCTTAGGGTGAAAAATACTAAATCAACACCTAATGATTACGAAAAACATGTCTTAAGATTTCTAGGAAAAATTAGGGTGTTACACATTGGTTTATCCAAATTTGAATTTTGTGCCCAACACCAATTTTCCAAAGGAGCCCTTCTGTCAGAACTTTCCTACACCCTCGATGATGCTTCTCCAGGTCCATGATGGGGAATTTCCTCAATGTTGCTTCTAGAAAATCACAATTTGGAAAGTAAATTGATTTCAAGAATTGTGCCCAGTGAAACATTGGATCACTAAAGAGTCTCCATGCCATTGTGGATAGCAAAGCCTTCTAGGAAATCAGAGTTTGGGAAGTTATATGCTATAAGACCTTCTGGAACCAAAATGGAACTGGACCCGGTCACTCAAGCCCAACCCAATAATGATACAATAGAGGTCTAAACGCTTCCATGAATCATGATGTTGAGAAGAATCTTGTTCAATCCATGATTCTTCAAACCCTATTTATCATAAAAATAAAAAATAAAAAAGGGTTTTCTATTAGTAGAATCCAACAAAAACTCATCCTTCCAAAATTTGGAAACGCTCAAATTTTTTGGCAAAATCTTAACCTCTGGTTAGGGAGGTGAATTTGCATATCTAAATCCGATGGTTGAGGATGCTTTTCATCACTATTAGCATTTTATCACTAATCCATTACTTCCTCTCCAAGAGATAAGGATGACACATCAATCCCATCTGCCACAGTCAAAGCAAATCTCTCACAACTTAACAACACTGAGAATAAGGAAACAAATAACTGTAAATCTTCCTGTAAATCTTATAAATCTTCTTCTACAGAGAGGGTGCCACATGTGTGTTGTGTGGACCTAGGTTCTAGGAATCGAACCACGGTAAGTATTTCCTCTAATTACCTCCTCTCTTCCAACTCTTTTAGTTAGTAATGAAGGAAGAAGGAGAAGAAAAAGGAGAGTACAGCAGCAACTCACAATCTTCTTCACCAACAATAATATTACCTGGTGAAATCCTGTATGAGATACTAACTCATGTGGCTCTCGATGATCTTCTTCGACGATGCAGATGGGTTTGTAGAGATTGGAATGCTCTCTTATATGACTCCACATTCAGACGCCTCCATTGTCAGAGGACACAATCAGTTTCTGGTTACCTCATTCAATATGATACTAAGAAGAGATTTCACACCAGCTTTGTCAGCTCCATTAATGCATCATCATCATCATCATCATCATCATCATCGATCTCTCTCGAATTTATACCAGGGATAAACCCTTGGATATGTACCTCTTCTTATCACGCACAAGGTCTGGTTTGTTGCATGAGTAAAAGCGAGTACAACCCGTGCCCAAAGAGGTATTAATTGCTACTTTTATTAATTTAATATCTTTTGGTTAAAGAATGTTCAATTACTACAATTTATGTTCTAGGTCTCTTATTGTTTAGACGGTGGGTCTTGGTGTAACTGGTTAAAGATTGTTTCATTGTGACCAAGTGGTCACAGGTTAGACGAACTTGGAAACAACCTCTCTATGGAAGCCTCGTGCACTTGATACGCCTGTTTTGTTCAAGGTGGTGTTATTGTTTCCCTAATTATATATATATTTTGAATTTTTACTACTACAATTTCATCATCAGGTTCTATGTATGCAAGCCTGCAACGAAGCAATGGACAGAAATTCCAAATCCTAGGAATGGTTATTACCCAGATAGAATGGAGTTAGTGGTAGTGAAATCAAATCCGTTGCATTACAAGATTGTTCGATTCTCATCCTGTTATGGATGTGAGATATTTGATTCCAAGAACTGGGCATGGAGGACTCATTCGGAATTTCGGAGGTTGTCTTGTTGGCTTCACTTTGATTTTAAGGGGGAAGTTTTTTTGCATGGTTCTTTTCACTGGTTAACGACCTCTTTTGATAAACAAAAACAAAAACAAAAACATATATTTGCTTTCGATCTTTATAAAGAGAATTGGAGGTTTATCATGTTGCCTCCTCAATCACAAGAGGAGGAAGTAGAAGCCATAAATTGTGGTGAGCCTCTAATTGACAATTTCTTAGTGAATTGTGATGGGCTTCTTGGACTGATATACACTCATAACCAGATGGATGAATTTTGCTCATTATGGATTGAGGTGTGGGTGATGGAGGATTACTTGAAAGCAGAGACATGGAAAAAGAAATACAGTTTGAGCTTGATACTACCAGACGGGAATGTGAGTGGACATGGGTATTCTATATTGGGATTGAACACAATGGATAGTATTTTGATGACGAATTTTGACAAGTTGATTTGATACAATTGCAGCACTGGAGTTCCAACCAAAGTGATTAACCTTGAAGAGCCAACTATTTTTCCCGACTCTTGTATTCATCCATTTATTTCCGATTATGTACCTTGTAATCTAAGGGCCAAAAGAGAATCCAATAGAATAAAGAAAAAATAATCTAGAGCCAGCACAGGAACTTTCTTTTGATGAGAAAGGTGAGCACTTTCAGTTTTAGATCTACCCATTAGAGCTTGATCTTGCACTTGAAAATATACAACTTCTGTTGCTCTTTGTATTAATTAAGACTAAGTTTTCCTTCAGCCACGTTTATTGGGGAATTCAATGATCAAGGAAGATGTCACATGCTTACATTCACTTAGTTGGACGAAATGGTCACATGCCAAGCATAAATCAGAGTGAGAAACCATATGTGGTCATTTTATATAGACTTGAATTTGATTATGTGGACGACTTTTATTCAAAGTAAAAACTTAAAACTCAGGAGTCTTGACGGCCCAAGTTCTAAAACTTTAACTTTTTTCTTTCATGTATTACTATGAATTATCATCCGAACCGATTACGGACGATGTTTTCGATCTTATACAATAAAGGTGGGAGTTGATAATGACATAAACATCCAATCACTGGGTCACCTAATGAGTAGTGAGGAGATTCTTCCTGCTCCATGGGTAAAGAAAAACTTATTAAACAATAATTTTCAAGACCTGGTCAAAAATTATGGCAAAAATTATTAAACCTTCTAAATCCAAAATGGAACTGGAGCAGGTTAGATTCAAATTCGGCCCACTATGATACAATAAGGGTCTAACTTTAACCACTCATTTAGCATCACAAGCTCAACTTTTTTATGGTAAATTTTTTTTTTTTCTTTTTTAAGAAAAGAATCTCAAAGAACATTATCACATTGGATCAGTTTTGGTTTGAGAATGAGTGAGTCCAAAACATGATCCAATAAGGATGCAACGATTTGGATTTGGTTTCGATTTCTCTTATCAATTTGGTTTTGGTTTATCATGTAAATATCCTTTACCACAAAAAAAAAAAAAAAAAAAAAAAGGTTTATCATGTAAATATATTCATACGTATGCAAAAAACATATATTTTTATATAAATTTTGGGCTGCCGTTTTGTATCTTGTTGTTTTGGTTTCAACCTAGATTTTAAAGTTTGGTTCGATGTTTAGGATGCTTCAATAACTCATTAATCCATTACCCAAAAGTGTTTTTTTCAAATAGAATCCTTCAAAAATTCATCTTTCCAAAATTTCGAAACCCTAAAGAAAAATCTCCACCTTCGGTTAGGGAGGTGAATTTGCATATCTAAATCCGATGGTTTAGGATACTTTTCATCACTCTTATCATTAATCCATTACTTAATCTCCAAGTTCTACAAGGGTTTTTTTTTTGGTTCATGGACTGAGTTATGGGTGGGTGATGAAAGATTACTTGAAAAAAGAAATACAGGTTGAGCTTGGAACCACTAAACCAGATTGTGGGATGGTATTATATATTGGCAATGGACAAAATGGATAGTATTTTGGTGAAGACTTTTGACAAGCTCATATCCTACAATTGCATCACCAGAGCTCCTACCGAAGTGAAGAAGCTTGAATTTCCAACTGGTATTTAGTTCATTCTTTTTCTTCTTCTTTTTTGCGTGGAAGATTCTCAGGTAGGAGGAATCTGTACGTCTACCTTTCTGCATTTTTTTTAGATTTCTGTGTTAGATTTTTTTATATACATTTTTATTTCTCAGCAAATAGCGCTTCTGTCAAACAATTAAAACTAAACCATTTCTGCAAACGCCACAAATTGTGATCTGTACCAATTGAAAAGATTCGTCCTGCTCCGTGGGTGAAGAAAAACTTATTAATCCAAAATTTTCAATCCCTGGTTATAATTTATGAAGTTATATACTTTTTTTTTTCTTTTTTTTTTTGGTTTTGGTAAAAGAGGATCTATTCATTCAAATGTGAGGGAGACGTGGCTAAAGGGGTTACAAGGCTCCTTCAACTGTAGAGTGGATGATGGATCCAGATCTTCTACGGTGCAGCTGCCTGTCCTGCCTGTGCTTTGCAAACACTAGGCCGCATGTAAAGACCACCTTACCCTCACTTGGGCAAGGCGCTTAGGCAGGGGTAAGGTGGTCTTTATGCACGGCCCTGTATCTGCACAGCATAGGCAGGACGGGCAGTTGCGCTATAGAGGATCCAAATCCGTGGATGATGGCCAAACTGTTGTACAAGCCTTCCAAACTAAGGAATCTGCAACAGTGTTTGATTCCTTAGAAATAATTTTAAGCAAACAACAATCCTGAGAGGAGAGATACAATATGTTTGCAACAATAGGCTGAACTAACAAAGGAGGTAGGGAAGACTGGTTGTGAAGGTAACAAACATATTAACTCTTTACAGAGAGATTCCATCATTAAGAACTCCAGCCCCAACGAAATATCGTCTCCAATATACCACCACGATAGCTAGAGCATCTCCAACCAACGTATTTGCAAAGCATAGACAGTTTGATTTAGAAAGGAGCATGGTGCCCTCACTATTTTGAATGATCATTTCCAAACCACAATGAGTTGAACATCACAACGTTCCTCTTGGACTCGTGGTATAGATGTCCACAGTAGTAGCAGAAAAGGGTGAGAGTCTCTCATACTTTACTGAAATTGGAATCTTGCTCCCCGACCTCCTCGTTTAATATTAATAACATTTCGAAGGGAAGGGCATTAAGCACATTAATGCCCTGAAAGAGTGAAACTTCACTTGGTGTTCCAATTTTGTGTGCCAACTGGGAAGCAAACTCTAGAGTAAACAAGTCCTGTTGAACTTCATGGAACTTTACCCAATACTCAACATGTTGAAAAGACCAGTCTTCATCAGATCTCCACCTTTCCATTACAATAAGATTTCCACCCACAGACCATGGCCCTTCTTCACTCATAACCACCGTTTGCCATGTCAAGAGGGAGAGGGTGTTTGAACTGGAACAAGAACCTAGCTATAACCATGAAGGGGAGTCACGGCTACCGGGTACTGTGGATACCAAGCCTTACGACTACAATTTGACCTACCAGACAGAGGTCGAAGTTTTGGTTCAGCCATTCTTCCAAACTTTCTTCTAATTCCAGATCATCATCATCATCATCATCATCATCAGTGTCCTCATCTCCATCAGGGGTGGGCGTGGAATTGGCGAAAGGTTGGATGCCTCTGAGGTGGGTAGAGGGGTCTGTTGCTGGGAGATTTCAGGTTGAGGTTGTGAATGAAGAAGAGGAGCAGGAGTTCCTTGCTTAGGATTACCATCCATTGCAGAGAGGAGTAAAAGTGCAGACGAACGAAATCACAAGGCGGACTTACCATTCATTATCAATGATCGACTTACGTGAAACACCCATATTAGTAGTAAAACAATTCATTAATAATGAACCATTCAAGTATGCCAGGTTCATAGGTTCATGTTACTCTAACAGAACCTAAGCTGTCCCGTCAAGAGAGGGGATGACTCCTGTGAATGGTCCCTTAACTCATCTGGTTTATTTTCTGTCAAATCTACTTGGGACGCCATCAGGAAAAGTCATACTTTGGTAGCTTGGTCCTCTGTTATTTGGCAAAAAGGTCTTCCACCGAGACAATCAATGTTGGGCTGGAAACTCCTTCATGGTAAGATTCCAACAACTGATGATAAAATCTTGGCCAACGGTATTTCTTTTCCTTCCAAATATATTTTTTGTTTCTCGGCTGAAGAACCTTTATCCCATGTTTTTCTTGGCTGTGATTTTGCTCGGTCAATTTGATCTCATTTTTCTTCAGCCCTTGGCTTGGGATGGATTCATCATAGTTCTTTTTTGGAAATTTTTCGTTGGTAGAAGCGGAAAGCAGCTATTATTTCTTTAAAGGAGGTGTGATGGCAGGTTGATTATGATCCCGTATTTTATTTGGTTGGAGAGGAATCATAGGCGATTTGAGTCAAAATATAGATCCCAAGCTCAAATTTCAGATTTGGTGTTTGGAGTGTTGAGTGTTCTCTCTGCTCACTTTGCGCTCTGTGCATGTCTCTTCTCAAGCTGACCCATCTCTGGCAAGACATTTGAACCTCCATTATCTCTTTCGAAAGCCACAAAGAATTCTGAAGATTTTTTCTGGATAAAGCTCAACATTGATGGATGCTCACTAGGTAATCCAGGTCGTGCAGGTGCTGGAGGAGTTTTTCGAGACGACCAGGCTACTGTGGTTTTTTCATTTAGGCAATTCTTGGGTATCAAAAATAACTTTGAGGCTTAGTTTTATGCTCGTTTTTTTAGGCTTAGATCATGCTCGTAGGATGAATATTTCTTCTCTTTGGATAGAGTGTGATTCAAATGTTGTAGCCATCTCTGTTTCTCAAGGAAATATCCCTGGTTTCTGTGACAGTGTTGCCACGGTTTACATTCTTATCTTCAATCTATTGATTGGAAGATCTCACATTGTTTCAAAGAATGTAACCCGGTGGCAGATTTCTTAGCTAAGTCAGCAGTGAAGCAAAGTATCTCTTCACTAATGGTGTCTTTATTTCCATCTTACATTCAATATGAACTTCTTTTGGATGTGTAGTGTAGGCCGAGATATCAATTTTATTAGTTGTTATTTTTTCTGGTTGTCGAGGAGGGTCTGGTTCTAGCTTTTTGTTTGAGTTCTTGGATGTAAGCCTATTCTTTCTTGTAAATTTTCTCCTTCTTTAATACAAATCATCCTTTTAGCCAAACAAAAAATAAATAAATAAATAATAGAACCTAATATGTTTAAATAAGATTTTTATCAATATGAAAACTTATTTAAACATATTAGATTCTATTAGAGTTCAAGATTTATAAATAGTCTCATATATTCATAATAAAATCCATGTAAATAGTCTCATACTAGTAATTTAACCAATGTGTGAAGGCCCTAATTATCAATCTGTAGCATATCATAACTTAGAATTAGGTCGATCAAGTGTTTTAAATTAGGCCCATAAAGATTTAGGCCCAAACCCTGAAGACCTATGCTTAGACACTAAAAATCATTTATCTTCTTCAACCTCTTATTTAATTCTTTTATATAAAATGTTATTGATGGAGCTTGAACATGGGACCTATTATCTGTATAGTTAAAATAAAAACAAATGGGCAAAGCTATTAATTTATTAAATTCTCTTTTACCAAAATATATTTTATTAAGTTCTCAAAACTAAATCATTGTATGCTATCCATCACCTAACACATTTTCAAATGAGAAAATCACCGAAAGTTTGTAAATAAAATTATCTTAGGGAGAAAAATATTAAATCTTAGGAGTTTGTCGGGGATCGAAACGATCAACACCTGACGATTACGGAAAACATGTCTTAAGATTTTCTAGGGAAAATCAGGTTGTTACACATTGGTCTGTCCAAATTTGAATTTTGTCCCCAACACCAATTTTCCAAAGGAGGCCTTCTGTCAGAACATTCCTACACCCTCGATGATGCTTCTCCAGATCCATGATGGGGAATTTCCCATTGTAGGTTCTAGAAAATCACATTTTGAAAAGTAAGGTGATTTCAAGAATTGTGTCTAGTGAAACATTGGATCACTAAAGAGTCTCCACGCCATTGTGGATAGCAAAGCCTTGTAGGAGTTCACAGTTTGGGGATGTTGATACAATAGAGGTCTAAACTCGTTCATGAATCATGATGTTGAGGAGAATGTTGTTCAAAATCCATGAATCTTCAAACCCTATTTGACATAAAAATAAAAAATAAGAAGATTTTCTACTAGTAGAATACTATTAAAACTCATCTTTCCAAAATTTGGAAAAGCTCAAATTTTTATGACAAAATCTTAACCTCTGGTTAGGGAGGTGAATTATCCAAATCCGAAGGTTGAGGATGCTTTTCATCATTAATAGAATATTATCACTAATCCATTACTTGCTCTCCAAGTTCTACAAGGCTAACTAACTACCTACTTAACCTCTAAGCAAACGCACTGATTTAAGCTCCGAACTAACTCTTAAATTTAGAAAACCTATGTCTTGAGATTGTTCTTCTTAGCAACCATATCTTCCGCTAGTGAATAATGAAGGAAGAAGAAGAAGAAGAAGAAGAAGAAGGAGAGTACAGCAGCATCTCACGATCTTCTTCTTCTTCACCAACAATAATATTACCTGGTGAAATCCTGTATGAGATACTAACTCGTGTGGCTCTCGATGATCTTCTTCGGCGATGCAAATGGGTTTGTAGAGATTGGAATGCTCTCACATATGACTCCACATTCAGACGCCTCCATTGTCAGAGGACACAATCAGTTTCTGGCTATTTCATTCAATATGCTACTGAGAAGAGATTTCACACCAGCTTTGTCAGCTCCATTAATGCATCCTCTCTGCTGCCGCCATCGCCATCACCATCACCATCATCGATCTCTCTTAAATTTATACCAGGGATAAACCGTAGGATATGTACCTCTTCTTATCACGCACAAGGTCTGGTTTGCTGCATGAGTAAAAGCGATCACAAGCCGGGCCCAAAGAGGTATTAATTGCTATTTTTATTAATTTAATCTCTTTTGGTTAAAGAATGTTCAATAACTAAAATTTATGTTCTAGGACTTAATATTGTTTAGAAGGTACGTGGGTCTGGGTGTTAACAGGGTAAAGATTGTTTCATTGTGATCAAGTGGTCACAGGTTAGACGAGCTTGAAAACAGTACATTATGATTTCTGACCTTTTACAGATTACGTAGTGGCGGGAGCCTCGTGCACTTCTTGATGTTTCCCTAATTATATATATATTTTGTATTTTTACCACTCCAATTTCATCATCATCATCAGGTTCTACGTGTGCAAGCCAGCGACGAGGCAATGGACAGAAATTCCAAATCCTATGAATGGTTATTACACAGAGAGAATGGAGTTAGTGGTAGTGAAATCAAATTTGTTGCATTACAAGATTGTTCGATTCTCATCCCGTTGTGGATGTGAGATATTTGATTCCAAGAACTGGGCATGGAGGACGCATTGGGAATTTCCGAGGTTATCTTATTTGAAACGGGAGATTTTTTTGCATGGTTCTTTTCACTGGTTAACGACCTCTTTTGGTAACGAAAAACAAATATTTGCTCTCGATCTTTATAAAGAGAATTGTAGGTTTATCATGTTGCCTCCTCAATCCCAAGAGGAAGAAGTAGAAGCTATGAATTTTGACAATTTCTTAGTGAATTGTGATGGGCATCTTGGGATGATATACACTCCAAAACTTAAGGAGACGGATGAATCTTGGTCATGGATTGAGGTGTGGGTGATGGAAGATTAAAATCAGAGACGACATGGAAAAAGAAATCCAGGTTGAGCTTGGAACCACTAAACCGGATTGTGGGACGCCAGTATTTTATATTGGAAATGGACACAATGGATAGTATTTTGGTGACGAATTTTGACAAGTTGATGTGGTACAATTGCAGCACTGGAGTTCCAACCCATGTGATAAACCTTGAAGATCCAATTATTGCTTTAGAGACTCGTATTCATCCATTTATTTCCGATGATGTACCTTGTAATCTTGGACTGCCAACAGGTCAGGCCTAACTTGGCTTCACCAATCTCTAGCCATGCACTGTGACCATCCATTTAGCTAATCGGGCTGGACTCAGTTGATTACCAGGCCTTAACTGGGATAGGGACCTGTTTAACTCTAAACCGTTTTTAAACGAACCATTTATTAGATGGATTCTAATAATTTCATTCTTGGTGATATTTAATCTTGATCAATTGTTATACGGTCTTTAACTTGGTCAATAAATGGGTTCCAATATTTTCTTGGTTAATATGCTAAATGTTCATAAATTATTTTGCTCCTTAATTTAAGACTCTCTGTGGCATTGTTTATACTTATATATGTATGACCTATTTATGAATAATCAATTATGATAATGGGATATGGGCTATAAATAATAATCGTTTGGTTACTACTAGATTTAATAGATTATATAATGAAAAATATGTTTGGTATGTTTAAGTGAAGAATATATTATTAGCCCAAGAGATTGTTATCTAGGCCTCTAGAACTTGCACATGCACGTTGTTCAATGGACGTGCACGCGCAAGCATCACCTTGGGCAGGATTTCTTCCTTTCCATAGGGTAGTGTAATACTTTCGCATGCTTCTGTGTCTAGGCGTAAGAGCTACGTGGGCCACATGACCAAGTAGTATTGTTCTTTTCTCCATATTATTATTATATTATTCGTATATATATATAACAAGAGCCTTCCTTTTATATTATATAATATAATATTATAATATATATAGTAGTATATATATATATATTATATTTATAATAAGATAATATATTATATAGTATATATTATATAATATAAGTATTGATGTTCACTGTGGGGGAGCGTAGTCCCTACGTGTACGTGGGGCCAATGATAGCATACCCATTGGCATCAATGGGGGTGGCATTTCCACTTTTCATGAGGGTAGGGCGGTCATTTTGCCCTTTCTATTGCATTGAGTATCATATTCCATGAAAACTTAAATGAGTTCAAAAAATAAGGCACTGAGAAATTCTAGAACCTTAAGAGCATGGACTGTCTTTTCAATTGCAATCAGGTAACTAGAAGAGAGACTCACAAATGAAGTCTTTTATTCGAAATAGGAATTAGAAGCAATTTTTAATTTCAGGGATTGAAAGGGTGGAACCCTAAGTCAAAGCCAGAAAAAATAGGACTTGATTCAAGGAAAACAAAGCAAACTGGGAAAATATATCAAAGATGATGTCTTACCAAAAAAAAATATCAAAGATGATGGAGATTTTTTTTTTTTTTTTTAATAGTGAGATAGATGGGGTTCAGCCATGGTAGAGATGGAGTGGAATCAGGGACGGAAGAGATGGATTAGGTTATTGGTGAAATCAAAGATGTGGTCAAGATTTAGATATTTCAATCATCGTAGCTGAAGAGGGTTTAGATGCAGCAGAAAATAGATGATGGCGGCTCATTTTGGGTAAAGTAGAGATGGGGGAGAAAAGTGAATTGACAAGTGGAGAAAATTTCGATTCAGGTTCAATGAAAGAGAATCATAGGATAAGATATTAGAAATAGGATTATGGGCAATCGGTATAGGATTTGACAAAATCTGCTTGTATATAAATGTATATATATACCCGAATGAAATATCAAAATAAATACAGAAATAAAACAACTTACAGTACAACGATGACTGTCTTCTTGTTTCTTCCAAAACAGCAAGCAGAAACATAAGTGGATTCGTACGGAGAGTACTTTTCTTAAGGTGTGGAACGCCCCCTATTTGTGCAGATCCGGGTTGACTTTGGCTCCACACCCCCTATTTGTGCAGATCCGGATTGACTTTGACGTTCTACCTCCAAGATTAAACCACTTCAATCATACTTGGCAGCATCAAAGAGTGATTATAATACGGACTATCCAAAGGTAATTACTCAGTAATCAAAAAGGAAGCAGAAGAAGAGAATAACAAACAGAATGCAGAGGAGCACACTGTTGTACATGTATAGACATGTACACCCCCATATACAGACCCCTCTATGTATAGGTATGTTTACATATCAGGTCCCTACGTATGGGTGCATGTATATGCATGTGCATGATGCCATCTCGGATTAATTGAACCCACACCTGCTCCGCCCCGGCTTGGCTTTGCGTGCGCGTGTGTGAAAAGCACCCCAAACCCCAACCTCGCACATGGGACAAGGGAGACTTCCCTTAGAACCCTATATCCCTTGTAAGGAACATGAGCTCATATTAACTCACTTTCCTACTTGTCCCTAAGCAATGTGGGACTAAACTTGAAGAGACAATCAAGCATTTTCAAGTTTCCTTACAAGGTTACTCAAGAGGTCCTTGGTTCAAACCACCATGCACACACATATATAAGTATTTCCAATAAAATCAAAACACAGTGGAGGGAAAGAGTTTTTCATAGTTGAAACTTATATTTCTAAATAACATTTCAAAAAGGAAATTTTTGAAATTACTTTTTGAAAAACACAAAATCCAACTTAAGAAGGGGTTCACTCGTGATTATGATAGTGGAAGGTGGAAAAATGGAGAAACAAAAAATGGAAGAAGACGAAGATGAATTAGTAAGGGGCTTACCAAAGAAAAGAATTAGTTCACCAGGTTAAGTAAGGGTAGTATTATCATTTAAAAAAAGTTAACCATCACTTAACTGTAAGCACCTAACAGAGTGGACTTACTAATAATAAAATCAAAACATAAGGGGTGGTCCATGATATCTCGAAAGCTTTTGGAGTGTTTGTGCCATTCGATTAAAATGCAAGGAGTGTCCGTGAATTTTTTCTTAAAATAAATATTTGTTTTCTCCCACGTACCATTTCTGAACCTTCACTAAAACAAAATTCCACCTTATGGGGATCATCAGGGTGGGACTGGAAGGTCAACTTTGTCGAAGGAAAAGAAAATGCCACGCCCATGATCTACATGACAATAACAGTTCTTTTATGTCCTTCATACAATTCCACTCAATACCTTGAGTAACATCATAACAATCCTTTTGTTTCCATCTGAAACTTTTCTGTGTGTTTATTTTTCTTAGCAGGTCTGATAAACAAGTAGTTTTATGGTTTTTTTGTATTTTTATTATTACATGTTATTATATTTGGACAACTACGAACAAAGTTGTTAATGGCTCAGAGAAGCCCGATCCTATGTGGATCATGAATCATATCCACAAATGGATCGTTGATCAAAACTTATTCCCCTCCTCATTTTCTTCCCAGGATGTAATACAACAACATTCAGTGGTTTCTCTTAACATTTCTTCCTTTAACTTACCTTTGCTCAGTTTCCCTGTTTTAATCTATGCAGGATACTATATATCTAGATTGAGTGTTGCAGGGTGGTCCTATATCTTTTTGATAGATGGCAGGTTTAAGTTTTTTGCTGCAGGAAACATTCGAACCACTGAAGATCTACTCCCTGACCTTTTTGCGATCCGAAAAGGAATTGACCATACTGCCTGCATTGGGTTGAAGATTAAAGAAATATAGTGTGCCAACAAATGGATCACTGATGTTCTTCCATCCCCAACCAAATGCCCATGGCCTTGAAATCTTTTCAAAGACCTACTATATATATCAGACCTAACTCAGGATGTATATTATAGGAATACTGGAGATACTTTTTGTCTAGCTATAACTAAGAACATGGCTAAGAATACCTATCACATGAACTTTGTACTCTTTCAGTTTGTTTAATATTGTAGGTGCAGCGGACAGAGGGTCGCTAGCGTGCACCCGGAGGGAAAGAAGGAAAATGGGAAAATGGGAGTTGCCATCTAGATTTAGGGTCTAGGACCCATGAATGGTGCCCCTCCTTCGGAGAAGGGGCGCTAAATTAACTCCAATGACTCAATGGATGGTCTACTTTAGATCTCTGGGTAAGTGTCAAGTTACGGGCTGGGAAGGTGTTAGGCACCCAGCAACTGCCCGGCCGATGGCCGATCTTCCTAGACCAAACTCTGTTGTGTA
The DNA here is from genome assembly GCF_018873765.1 of Telopea speciosissima. Taxonomy (NCBI): domain Eukaryota; kingdom Viridiplantae; phylum Streptophyta; class Magnoliopsida; order Proteales; family Proteaceae; genus Telopea; species Telopea speciosissima. Next base: position 9,523,808 of record NC_057925.1, on the reverse strand, counting down.
CTGTTGTGTTATACATATTATGCACCTAATTAAACTAATTTTTTTGAAGATTTTTTATTAACTTGATTAAAATTTATGAATCTAATTAGGCTAATTAAGATTAATGTTTTAAACCTAATTACTATCACTAGGCTAGATGATTACGTACATTATGCATCCTAGTTAAGCTAATTAATGGATTTTACCTAAATTAGAAAGCCTAACTCTATAGTCAAAAACATGGTTGACTGTAAAAAAGAAAACAAAGTTTAATTATATCATAGAGAAAGACAATCATTGATGAGCAAAACAGTTCCTAGGCCAAAATAGCCAAAATTACGAAAATGCCACTAAAGGGCCAAAATATGTACAAAGGCATGAAATCATATTTAAATGTTGTAAATAAACAAAACATGATTAAATAACATTAACATCATGCATCTAGGTCATCAAGAGAGCATGAAATGCTATAGAGATGCAAGGTGGTAAAAATTATCAAAACGCCCCTGTTAGGGTAAAAATATAAATATGCATGAAAATGCAAGCTTATACTTAAAATATGCTTATGAAAGTTAAAACATGCAAATAAAGTGACATAAACCTTTCCAAGGCCCTAAACATGATTTGGTCACAAAATGACCAAAATGCCCCTGAAGGGCAAAATGGTAAAAATGCAAGAACATGCACTTTCAAGTAATTTCAGGCATTTGATATGTCATTAAACATCCTAAAATTACTAAAATGCCAAATAATGCTACTAGATGGTACATTGGATCCACATTTGATAAAATTACCAAAATGCCCCTAAGGGCAAGAATGAGATTTATGCATGGTTATGACACATGATATGCATGTATGTATATGAAAACATCCTAAAACATTCTAGAACAGCATGTCATGCATAAAAGCATCTTTTTCTGATTTTTTGAGATTTTTTATTTTTTTGGGTTTTCCACCTACAAAATCACCATTATGCCCTTATGAGGAGAAAAGACATGGATGACATACATATCAAACTCACACACGGATGGGGATTGTTCTCTGTGATATGAGGCATTACAGAAGACACTCCATGTCCTTGCTTGGTAAAGAAAATCATAAAAACAGTTTTTTTGTATTTTTGGAAGGTAAAAACAAGGATTAGAACAAAGAAAATACAAAATAAATATTAAAAATACGAATCAGACAAAACCAGAGGACTGATACACTAAGACAAACATGCTCTTCACACTCATGTCAGTGGATAAACCCGAATCCAATTTTGTGGGCCCCACTCTTGCAAAATCCCAAAATATTCACAAGGGCAAAAGTGTCCTAAAGAACATGATTTAGAGCTCAGTGAAATTAATGGACATAAAAAACAGAGAGAAACATCATTCCTGAAATTTTCAGAATTTTATCACTCTTGTGATATTTTTAGCATTTTTATAACTGATAAAAGACCTTTTCTTGTAAAGAAAATCAAATAAAATATATAAAAATATGTAAAAGTACCCTTGAATCGTGGAAGGGCCTAGGCTCAGCTTGGGTAACCTTATTTGACCGTAAATAGTCGCCGGAAACCTCTGAAAGCCGTTCCAAATGTGGTTGCTCCGAATGGCAAGAGTGATGAGAAAGGGGTATTTTTGGAATTTTATATATCTACTGGAGCATTGAAGGCAGGGGACAAGAGGCTGGTGGGCAGCTGAGGCTAGCAGGTGCAAGTGGCTGGGCGCACATGGGCTTGACTTGTGCGTGCCTAGGACGGTGCACCCAAGACTTTGGCAACCCAGTGGGTATGGGGCCATGCCCATGAGTGGGGAATGGTGGGCCTTGTGGCTTGCCGACAGGCCCAGCCCGGCTGGGTCAGGCCGGGTTGATCCGTTTGGGTCAAACCGGTCTGACTTGGGTCGCTCAACAGATTTTTCTTTTGGCTTTTCTTTTATAAAAAGATTCCATATTAAGGGTCCATGTTCAAACATTGATATCTCCCAATCCGTGTGGCCGATTTTGACGTGCCACATATCGCCGCAAAGGTCTCAACATGTACTTTCCATCCGTGTGGTAAAAATGGCTGGTTTTTGCCTAAAAGTGACACGGATATCGAGGAAAACACATAAATGGTATTTCACACCGATCAAGGTCCAAATGATACCGGAATTACATGAAAATGTACATATAAGCACAATATGACCAAATAAAGTTATCTAAATGGTTTCAGGTCACATCGGGTGGCTCGGGTACCAAGAACCATGGCAGGGGCAAAATGGTCACTTTCATAAAAGTTATCCGATCTGGTCGAAACTTTTCGTGAAAGCTTAATATGATCAAATGAGATCATCAAAAGTGTTTCGAACTAAATCGGGTGGTCCAGATACCGAGAAATGTACCAAGGGCAAAACGGTCATTTTCATAGAAGTTACCCGATTTGGCCGAAACTTTATGTGAAAGCTTCATATAACCAAATGAGGTCATCCAAAGTATTTCGGACTAAATCGAGTGGTCCAGATATCGAGAACCATGCTAGGGGCAAAACGATCATTTTCATAAAAGGTGTTGGAATTGGGTGAAACTTCAAATATGGACTTAAAATGGTTAAATACGGCTATGTTAAGGGTTTAGGCTCCATTTGGGACAGTTTGGTTACAAAAAGTGGGGTAAGGGTAATTTGATAATTCTTGTCATTCAGTCACCACACAAGTTACGTCCTTGACCATCATTACCAAGACATACTTCCAAGGTGTCAAAATGTGGTGTCTACAAATATATATGTTTTTTGATTTCTCATCCAAAAAAAAAAACCATGAATGTCACACTCTCCATAATAACGAAATCATCATATAATCCCAGCATCGATACATGCATTTACATTTTATAATGAACATAAAGTAAAAGCATCTCCATATCAAGTACATACATTTAACATAGGAAATTCATAAAATAAACAATATTTACATTCACAATACAATCTGTGCTTGAAAGAAACTGGAAGAACTCCCTCTTGCATGTGTCCTTGAATTTCGAGTCGCGTTGCGTATCCTTTTAGTTTAGGATTTCATTCTAGTTTGTAAATTCTTTTATTGCTCATGATCCTTTTATTAAGTTCCTTAGGTTGAAAGTCCTTATGTAATTATTCAATTGTTAGAGCCAGTAAATTATTTGTTCTTATTAAAATTATTCACATATACCTAAAATAGATTTATTCATTTTAATGTCCACGTAACCCGTTAACCGAATTAACGTTCCTTCTACTTGATTTATTATATTTAATCAAATCTTAAGTTCCATCATCAAACATACTAACATTAAAAATTTAATTTAATATTACTTAATTTGCTCATCTATTTAATTTGTTCAATCCATGATCATTTACTTTAAGTACCGAAACAAACCCCTTTATCTGTAATTATGATTATCTATACTTTTATTTTATTAAATTAAGTCATTATTCATATTAGGCTCTAATAGGGTCCATGTTGTGTTTTCATATCATTATTACTTTCTTGGTAGGTCACATTAGGATCTCATATGGGTTTAGATTGTGAAATTCGTTCACTTGTATATGCTAGTTCATTAATTTAGGTATATTAAGTCTCATTTGAGTCTTTAGGTCCTTAAATCAGCCTCTTAATCCGTTACATTGATCCATGTCATAAATTCTATTGCTCACATTAGGTTCTATTTAAGTCCATGGTCTCAAATTAGTACATTATCCTCACTCACAGTTGAGTCTCATGTGTGAAGCCCCTAATTAACAACCTAAAATATATACATATGTGAAGCCCAAGAATCTGTAGCATATCATTACTTGGAATTAGGTCGATCAAGTTTTTTAAATTAGGCCCATAAAGATTTATGCCAAACCCATAAGATCTATGCGTAGACCCTAAAAATCATTTATCTTCTTCAACTTCTAATTTTCAATTTTTTTTTACCTTCCATTTTATTTTTCCTTTTTTGTTTTTGTAAGACAGTGGACAAAAACCACATCAGCAGCTTATGTGGCTCCCAAACACACATGCACAAGGGAGGGGGTGCTCGGCTTCCTTGCCGGACCCTCTCTCTCTTACTCTCGGTCTCTCTGTCTCCCTCTCTCATCTGTCCTTTTTTTTTTTAATAGTTAATATCAACTTATAAAAGGAAAAGAAAAGAGAGAATATAAAAGGGATAGGCAGAAGCCAAAAACCCAAAGGGAGAGCCTCCTCAACTCTAGCATTCAGGGAGTTGAGACCACACCAACACCAAACAAAGCCAAATAAAATCAAGATATTTGCATACTCCACAAATCAGCTAACAAAGAGAATTGATAGGCACTCGCCTCTGAGAAAGGGATAGTACGACATGGATCGAACACATCCGCTTTAATATCACAAACCATGCGAGTCCTCGATCTTGATATGTTGCAAAATAACCTGAAGTTCTACTCATGCCAAATGTGAGACCCAGTAGTACAAAAGGCAAGCTTACCAATAAGATCGTTGAGACCATTATTCTTGGATTGTGTAGAAACCCAAGTAACCTCTAAAATTACATTATGGGTAAACCGATGAGGGAATGAGTAACGCTGGCATATGTCACTCCGTGCCTGGGATGCGAAGCCATACTCATCTCTCCTTGTTTCTCTCCTCTTTCTTTCGTTCTTTCACTCTCTCAGTTCCTTCTCCCCTCACTTATTCTCTCTCTTTCTCTCCTTTCTTTTAAATCCCAACCCCAAAAATAGAGTAATTTTCATAAAAATAAATCCCCAAAATCAATAAAAGAAAATCTTCCTTTTGAAGATTCCAAATTCCACTTCGAGCTTGACCCTTCAACTCCTTGAAAATCTCCTATCAAACGTCTCTTGTCCTCTTCACGAATTTCCTCCATCCTCCTCTCTCACAAAATCATTTTTCTCTCTTCTCTTTCTTCCCAAGTTCGGCTTCCATTCTCCATTTTCTCTTACTTTCCTAAAAATCAGCAATTAAAAGAGAAAGAAAGGATATAGACTCAATCGGCTGAGGTATTGTACCCTATTTTCTTAGGTGAAATTCCACTCTTACCCTTGGTCACCTCCCTCCTAGACCAATCCATGCACATGCACTTAGTTTGACTATGGTACCCTTCCTTCCCAATATTATAGTCCGAGCCTTAACCCAATTATTTCCATGCAACCAAGTTGACTAAGGTGAATTTACCTTAATATCCTTTGACTCACCCTCTTTTTACCATGTATACCAACCAATGATCCACCCTCCATTTGGAATCTATTCTTACAAGTGGTAGCCCCACTGCCACATAAGCATCCATATCACTTCCTCCCCTCCATGTGGTATACAGCCACATTCCACCTAGGATGACACATGTCCCAATCACATTTCATACATTTTTATTTCCTTATTTACCCTTACCTCCTATGATGACATGTGTCATCCACATCATCAGGTGGTCCCACTTATTAGTGATAAATAAAATATTTTAAAATTCTTTTACATAAAATGCTATTGATGGAGTATGTGTAGCAAAGTTGGGCGCATGGAAGTAGCCCGCCTTGGAAGTAGAGAAGTCTCTTCCCTTTATATAATTAAAATATATTTTATTAAATTCTCAAAACTAAATTGTTGTATGCTATCCATCACCTAACACATTTTCAAATGAGAAAATCACCGGTTTCTAAATAAAATTATCTTCGGGTGAAAAATACTAAATCTTAGGGTTTAGTCGGGGATCGAAACGATCAACACTTGACGATTTTGAAAAACATGTCTGAAGATTTCTAGGGAAAATCGAGGTGTTACAAATTCGTCTATCCAATTTTCCGAAGGAGCCCTTCTTTCCTCGATGATGCTTCTCCAAGTCCATGATGGGGAATTTCCCAGTATTGCTTCTAGAGTTCTAGGAAATCACAATTTGGAAAGTAAAATTGATTTCAAGAATTGTTCTACGTGAAACATTGGGTCACCAAACAGTCTCAATGACATTTTGGGTAGCAAAGCCTTCTAGGAAATCACAATTTAGGAAGTTATCGGCTGTAAGACCTTCTGGAAGCAAAAATGGAATTGGACCAGATCACTCAAACCCAACCCAATAATGATACAATAGAGCTCTAAACGCGTTTATGAATCATGATGTTGAGGAGAATCTTGTTCAATCCATGATTCTTCAAACCCTATTTACCACTTTAAAAATAAAAATAAAAAAAGGGTTTTCTACTAGTAGAATCCTGCAAAAACTCATTTATCCATTTTTTTTATTTTTGGTGGAATTGGAAGCTTTATATATATATATATATATATTTTTTTTTTGTATAGAGGGGATCGAACGAGCTAGGCAGTTGTTGGTATCTTTCCAAAATTATGAAACGCTCAAATATTTATGGCAAAATCTTAACCTCACGTTAGGGAGGTGAATTTGCATACCTAAATTCGATGGTAGATGATGCTTTTCATCACTATTAGAATACTATCACTTAGGGCTGCAACAGGGTCGGGTTGGGCCGGGCTTTACAAAACCCTAGCCCAACCCTAAGTCCCCTTAGCTGGGCCCAGACCCGACCCGACCCTAACTCAGGGCCAGAAAAATCCAACCTTGACCCGCCCTCAAGGTCGGGCTGGGCTGACCCTGATTGGCCCTGATCATGGGGAAGGGGAAAGAAATGCATGGGCTGGAATGGGCCAGGGAGATCAATTTTACATAAAATAACATTATAATAAAATGTATTATATCAGTTATTGTCTTCATATATAATATATTATATAAAAAAAAATGTAGGTGACATTTAAAGTTTATAATGTATATATTATATCAATATATATTTTATAGTATAACTTAAATCAGGGTCGGGTCGGGCCGGGCCGGGCCGGGCCAAGCTTAGCTTGAAGCCTCAACCCTAACCCAATCCGACCCTGACTCAGGGTCAGAAATTTCCAGCCCTGACCCGCCCTCAGGGCCAAATATCTCAACCCAAGTCCTGTTTAGGCTCAGGGCTGACCAGGGCGGGTTCGGGCCGACAAGACCAAACTTGCACCCCTACTATCACTAATCCATTACTTCCTCACCAAGAGATAAGGATGACATCACTAAGAATAAGGAAACAAATAGCTGTAAATTTTCCTGTAAATCCCTAATTACCATAACCTCTCCGAATTCATCTCTAATAAAGGGAAGGATAATGGCTATTCCAAGTCAGTGAATGAAATAGTCTGTTGGGGGTGGACCTAGGTTCTAGGAACCGAACCAACGTAAATATTGCCTGCCACTAGTTACCTCTCTTCCAACTCTTTAGTTAGTAATGAAGGAAAAAGGAGGAGAAGAAGAAGGAGAGACCTGCAACTCACAATCTTCTTCACCAACAATAATATTACCTGGTGAAATCCTATATGAGATTTTAACTTATGTAGATCTCGATGATCTTCTTCACCGATGCAGATGGGTTTGTAAAGATTGGAAAGCTTTGACATATGACTCCACATTCAGACGCCTCCATTGTCTGAGGATACAACCAGTTTCTGGTTACTTCATTCAGTATGTTTCCAAGAATAGTTACCACATCACTTTTGCCCGCTCCATTGCATCATCATCATCATCATCATCATCATCATCGATTTCTTTCGATTTTATGCCAGAGATAGACCCTTGGATATGTACCTCTTCTTATCACGCACAAGGTCTGGTTTGCTGTATGATTAAAGGCAAAGGCGATCATATCAGGCGCCTAAAGAGGTATTAATTGCTTCTTTTATTAATTTTATCTCTTTTGGTTAAAGAATGTTCAATTACTACAATTTATGTTCTAGGTCTCTTATTGTTTAGAGGGTGGGTCTTGGTGTAACGGCACAGATTGTTCCATTGTGACCAAGTGGTCACAGGTTCGACGGATGAGCCTAGAAACCAGTCTCTCTATGAAAGTAGTACGTATCGTTAATTTTCATAGATTCCGCAGTGGCAGGAGCCTTGTGCACTTGATACGCCATTTTTAACGTTCTAGGTGTTCGATTCTCAATCTGTGAGGGATATGCGATATTTGATTCTAAGAACTGGCCATGGAGGACGCATTCGGAATTTCGGAGGTTGCCATATTACGTTCACTTTGATTTGAAGTCGGAGGTGTTTTTTGCATGGTTCTTTTCACTGGTTAACCGACTTTGATAAACAAAAACAAATATTTGCTTTCGATCTTTATAAAGAGAATTGGAGGTTTATCATGTTGCCTCCTCAATCACAAGAAGAGGTGAATTGTGAGCTTGGAATTGACAAAATTTTAGTAAATTGTGATGGGCATCTTGGGCTGATATTTACTCCTCAACTTAAGGAGATGGATGAATTTTGGTCATGGATTGAGGTTTGGGTGATGGAGGATTACTTGAAAGCAGAGACGACATGGAAAAAGAAATACAGGTTGAGCTTGGATAGACCAAACGGGAATGTGGGTCCATGGTATTCTTCAATATTGGGAATGGACACAATGAAAAGTATTTTGGTGACGAATTCTGACAAGTTGATTTGGTACAGTTGCAGTAGTGGTCTTCCAACCAAAGTGATGAACCTTGAAAAATCAACTAATTTTCATGATTGTTGTTTTATTCATCAATTTATTTCCGATTATGTACCTTGTAATCTAGGGCCAGAAGAGAATCCAATAGAATAAAGGAAAATAATCTAGAGGAGCTGCTGGGTATAAATTAGTAACTGATTGCTGCAACTTTCTTTTGATGAATTGGGTTATATTTGAGAAAGGCTATCTCTTGTTAGCGAGATCTTCTTCGATGTAATACATATAAGAGACCACTTTCAGTTTTTGATATAGGTCTACCTTAAGACTGAAATGGCTTCTCCACTTATCAATAGTACCCTTGATTCTTCAGCCATTTTTATATATAGCTCTTGCACTTGACCCCCTCCCTCTTACCCCCACCCCTTCATCTAGGAGTGTCAACCGCTCAGGCTCGGTCGGGCGCTGGGCTCAGTCGTGCTCGGTTGATTACCAGGCCTTAACAGCAGTAGGGACCTGTTTAATTCTAAACGGTTTTTAAACGGGCCATTTATTAAATGGGTTCTAATAATTTCATTCTTAGTGATATTTAATCTTGTTCAATTGTTATACGTTCTTTAACTAGGTCAATAAATTGGTTGTTCCAATACTTTAATGGTTAATATATTAAATGTTCATAAATTATTTTGTTCTTTAATTTAAGACTCTTTTTGGCGTAGTTTATATTTATATTTATGATCTATTTATGAATAATCAATTATGATAATGGGTTATGAGCTATAAACAATAATTGTTTGGTTACTACTAGATTTAATAGATTTTATAATGAAAAATATGTTTGGTATGCTTAAGTGAAGAATATATTAGTAGCGCAAGAGATCGCTATCTGGGCCTCTAGAACTTGCACACACACGCTGTTCAATGGGCACGCACACGCAAGCATCGCCTTGGGCATGATTTCTTCCTTTCCATGGGGAAGTGTGATACTTTCGCGTGTTTCTGTGTTTAGACATAGGAGTCACGTGGGCCACAAGACCAAGTAGTACTGTTCTTTTCTCCATATTATTATTATATTATTCATATACATATAACAAGAACCTTTCTTTTATATTATATAATATTATATTATAATATATATAATAGTATATATTATATTTTATATTAAGATACTATATCATATAGTACATATTATATAATATAAGTGTAGATGTTCACTGTGGGGGAGCATGGCCCCTACGCGCACGTGGCATCATCGGGGGTGGTATTTCCACTTTTTATGAGAGTAGGGCAGTCATTTCCCTCCTTCTTTTTATGTCCGGGCGTGGGCAGGTACACTCCCCCACAGAGAACTTTTTTCCATTATATAATATGATATATGTTAAGAGAGGGTGGGGACGGGGTGGGGGTTGGAGAGAGAGAGAGAGAGAGAGGCAAAAGAGAGGTTTATTCTGATTTTAGTTAATTTTACCATTTTATCCACACATAAGTAGTAATTCTGCACATGTTCTGTAATGGTACCCGCTTAAATAAACATTAGCAATTTATGGTGATAAATCATAAACAACTCTCTAGCTATTTATGAATATATGCTTATATCGATTTATTGTAATGAGAAATAGGAGTAACAAATCATACCAAACACTTCTATTTATGTTTATGTGTCATATAAACATAAATTTAAATTATACCAAAATAAAGATGTTTTCCTTAGAAGGGAAAAGGAGAGGGACGGGTATAGGGAATGAAACCAAATGCTTATAGCCCACAACTAAACCAATTAGTATAAGCCAACACACTTCAGAAGTAACCAATAAATTCCATATATTAAATAGAAACATAAGAATTTGTATGTTTCAGCAGGTCAAGAACCACTCCTACTTGTGCATGATTCAAGGACTCGTGGTATTGTGTCGGCCAGATGAGTATAAAATAGTTTAAAAAATAAATAAATAAAACAGAACTATTAGTATTTTAGTAAATAAAATGATTCAATCCTACCTGATATGGCCCATCAATATTGATATTGATACCGATATTAATACAAAATGTAACTTAGGGTAAAATGGGAATTTCAAGAAATCTTAAATGGGTCAGGCTAGGTCGGTCTGTAAACAGGCGGGCTAGGTCGGGCCTAGAATTGATCGATCCAGTCGGGCACCCTACAAGCTAGGACCTAACACCAGGACCGCCCGATTATTAAACGTGTCGAGCTTAAGCCCAACACGTTTAACCATTGGGCCGGGCCAAGCCAGACTTTAATCAGGCGGGCTCAGCGAGTCTATCGGGTCGGGCCTAGAATTGACAACCCTACCTTAATCCATATTTTCCGATCTATGCTCAAAATATATATGACAATTAGAGTTCAGACCATAGTTAGTACATCCATGTATTATACGTGTATAATATGTGGATCAAAATGTTTAATTCAAAAACTTATCGTATTGCATATAAGTCGTCGAAGTTGGATAAATACGCGAACTTTAAGGGTTGAAGTATATACACATATAAAACATGTATAATACGTTTAGTTTTTAAAATAAATAAATTAAGTCAGTCTAAATTCTAAAACCAATCTAATGGATGTGCTTCTTCATCTTACCAAACCCTCGTCCCTCTCTCGCGGATACCAAACCCCAGCAACGACTGTGGTTCTTCATCTTCTCCATTCTTCTTCCTCTTCTTCTTCCGGTGACTGTGGTTCTTTAGGCCAGCGATTGCCATACGCGTTTTATTGAGACAGATTTTTGAAAAGTGTCATTATCGTTCAGTCCTTTTAATTATCATATGTATTTGTTCTTGTATTATTGTCGTTCCTGAACTTACTAACTATGGTTCAGAATGGGAAGTTATACGGTCAGGGACCTTCTGGATCCAAAACGGACTTGGACCAGGTCAGACTCATACCGAACTCAATATGATATCATAGAGATCTAACCACTTTTTTTTTGGGGGGGGGGGGGTGGGTTGAGACTCTAACCACTCATTCATTTAGCGCACATTCATTTAGCGCATTCCTTGGTGTTTCAATGCGTTCATGATATTGAGGAAAATCTCGTTCAATCCATGATTCTTCAAGCCCTATCTACCATAGATCATGTCCCAGAAAAAAAAAGTTTTCTACCAATCAAAGTTGGAAAACTGCCTTTTGACTGGGCTGAGTTGTCTGAGTCGAGTCAAAATTTTAAAAAATTTGGTCAAAAAACGTATAAACTAGGTCAGGGTAAAAAATGATGATGTTCGATCATAAATCATTTGAGTCAAATAAGACTTAGTACTTTTACCCGTATCAATAGATTTCACTAATTTATTTGTTTTTTTTTTAAAACCATAAAACCACATTAAGAAACCTTTTTTTTTTTTTGTATGAAACTACACTAAGAAACTGAGTCAAGTAAAATAGTAAGTCTCCTCAAGTCTCGTCACTTGTTCAATGGTATAAACTCAATGTAATCTTTATTTTTCTGGTTTCCCCATAGTGCTTTTATATTTTACTAATCTTTTATTAATTTATACATATTTATTGTATTAAAAATAATATTAAAAAAAAGCATGACTCACCTTGTCCAACCTGGACAAGAGGTTGGTTCTATGAGAGGCAAGTCGGATCAGAAAATCTAGTTTAATTTCATTTATGCTACCAATAGAATATTATCATTAATTCATTACTTCCTCTCCAAGTTCTACAAAAATACGGAGTCCTTGGCTGACCCCAAAAGACAATTTAACTCCAGAAGGTGATACTTTTCGTTACGCATTAAATCCATTACTTCCTCTCCACGTTCTACAAGGGTGTAACTACCCACTTAACTTCCAAGAAAACATACCGACTTAACCTCCCAAACTTCTAAATTTAGAAAAGCAGTTTTTGAGATTGATCTGAGCAATCAAATCTTCATGGGTTTTAGGTTTAAGATTGACTCACCGCTAGTGATGAAGGAACAAAGAGAAGAAGAACAAGGCGAGAACTGCAACTCACAATCTTCTTCATCACCAACAATATTACCTGGTGAAATCCTCTATGAGATTCTAACTCATGTGGCTCTCGATGATCTTCTCCGGCAATGTAGATGGGTTTGCAGAGATTGGAAAACTTTGACATATGACTCCACATTCAGACGCCTCCATTGTCAAAGAACACAATCTGTTTCTGGTTACCTCATTCAGTATCTTACCAAGAATAGATTTCACGCCAGCTTTGTCCGTTCCATTAATGAATCCTCTTCGTCATCGATTTCTCTCGATTTTATGCCGGAGATGGACATTAGGATTAGAGCCTCTACTCATCAGGCACAAGGTCTGGTTTGCTGCGTCAGTAAAGTCGACCACAGCACTCACTTCAGGTATTGCTACTTAATTCGTTAAGTTTTGCTTTTTTTTGTTAAAAAAAAAAAAAAAAAAAAAAAAAAAAAAAGACCTCTCTACTGGGAGTGTGGCGAACGCTTGCACTCCCAAGAATCTCTCTCTTTTTCCCATTGCCCCCCGTTTGTTTTTTAGAGGGGAAGTTTTGATGGGATTATTGGGAAGATGGGAGTCACATGGTTTTTTTTTTTTTGTTTGGAAAAAAAAATTATATTAAATTCAAGAAGCACATATGGATAATTGTTTTTCCTAGCCTAGATGGCCAGACTAGAAACCATGTACATCCAAAATAAAATGATTCGTAATATAAGAAAACATTGCATCATGACAAAGATTGTTTATCTTCAAAAGTTGATCCAAACGCTCCCATGACCAAGGCGTATGGATTGGAGATGGAAGAAAAACAGGGATCATTTTGTTGGAACACCAAACTTCTTTCAACTTCAATCCATGAATGGCCGCATACTCTAACCCAATCAGAAGTAGTCAGAAGTCCAAAGATTTTTTTGTTCCAAAAAATGAGATGTCGTAATCCGACATGCAGCAATAGAAATAAACTTTCCTTCTAACGAAATAAAAGAGGCCCATCCAACTAAACCTATGCTTGAGGGTAGAGTTCAGAAGTGAAAGCTTCGGCTATGACTTTGGATTGGTTAGCGGTGGGATTTTGAAGTGTCAATAAGCATGTAAATCAATTAATGTTATTCCCTTGTTTTTGTAAGTGAGGTTAGAGATAGGTTGGGATTTTGAAGCGAGATTGGGGTGGGATTTTGAAGAACCACATCAGCATTTTCCCACCTCATTTCTCCTACCCCACCTAAGCACCACATCAGTATTTTCCTATCCCATTTCTCCTACCCCACCTAAGTCCCCTCTAAACAAACGGGGCCTATATGAAAAGATATCTCTACCCCCTTGTTTTGAGGAGAGAGTGTGACACATGGGAGTGCAGGAGACAAAAAAAAAACACTACTTCGCTTTTTTTTAAATATTTGGAAGGAAGAATTTTGGTTAAGTCCCTAACATAGTTTGTAATCTCGGATCGGATCAGTCAAAGTCATGTGGATTGGATCAATATCAGCCTAGACCGATACCAAATATCCATAGATCGGTCTACTTGATCAAATCGCCTGAATCTTGGGATCAGATCGGTCGTCATTACGATTCTAAAATGGCTTGTAACCTCAGGATGGAATCGGTCCAGATAGGATCGATATCAGTCGTGATTTTTCGATCTACTTTTATTTTTCATAATTTTTTTATAGTATCTAATCGATAATAACCGATATGGAAACTGTTACAACAAAATTCGATTTCTTTTTTTTTCTTTTTTTTTTTGTCATTATTTATCGATGCAGACCGATTTTGACTGATCCAGATTTGGTAACTAATCGACATCAGCCTTGACCGACCCAAACTCCCACAACAGTTTCCCTTGTAGAAGTAGAATACACATCTTCTCTTTATCTCTCTCCAGTTTACGAAAAATTAATTATCCTTCTGTCATTCTTTTTCTATAAATCTTCAGGTAAATCATGTATCCAATTACAATATTGTTTTCTTTAGGGTAAAGATGTTCAATTACAATTTAATTACAATTTACGTCCAAAGTGTAAGTATGAATTTTTTTGGTGACTTGCAAATAAAAATCTCATTTTCATTATTTACTTAATTGTTTATATATTTACACTTTTACTAATCCAATTTCATCAGGTACTATGTGTGCAAGCCTTTGACAAGGCAGTGGAGAAAAATTCCAAACCCTGTGAGTGGTTGTTACAGTGAGAAAATGGCCATAGTGGTAATGAAATCAAATCCAATATTGCATTACAAGATCATTCGATTCTCACATTGCAGTATGGATTGGGGTACACAATACTGTGAGATATTTGATTCCAAGAACTGGGCATGGAGGTTTCATGTGGAATATGAGAAGTTGCCTTATTCTGTTCTATTTGATTTGGAGCCAGAGGTTTTTCTGCATGGTTCTTTCCACTGGTTAACCTTCTTTGGTGAACAAAAACAAATATTTGCTTTCGATGTTGACAAAGAGAATTGGAGGTTTATCATGTTACCTCAATCGCAACCTTCTAATGAAGTAGAAGCTCGAATTGACAAAAAATTGGTAATTTGTGAGGGGCATCTTGGGCTGTTATGCACTCCAAAATTGACGTCAACGCCGGAGCTATGTTTATGGATTGAGGTATGGGTGATGGAGGATTACTTGAAAGAGACATCCTGGAAAAAGAAATACAGATTGAGCTTGGAACCACTAAACCGGATTGTGGGTAGACGGTATTGTATATTGGCAATGGACACAATGAATGACAGTGTTTTGGTGAGGACTTTTGACAAGCACATTTGGTACAATTGCACCAGTGGAGTTCTAACCAAAGTGAAGAAGCTTGAAAATCCAATGAGTACTTCTGTTCGATCTATTCATCCATTTATTTCCGATTCTGTACCTTGTAATCT
Source organism: Telopea speciosissima (assembly GCF_018873765.1). Lineage (NCBI taxonomy): Eukaryota > Viridiplantae > Streptophyta > Magnoliopsida > Proteales > Proteaceae > Telopea > Telopea speciosissima. The sequence goes on along the minus strand of NC_057925.1, from coordinate 9,508,549 downwards.
AGAGCCAGAAGTAAATCCAAAAGAAGAAAAAAAACGAATCTGGAGCTCTTGTTAGAGATCTTCTTCAATGTATATATAAGAGACCACTTTCAATTTTGGAACTAGCTCTACCCTAGGACTGAAAGGGGTTCACTACATCCCAACACCTTTATTTCTTCAGCCATTTTAGTTCGTGCACTTGAAAATATACAACTTCTAACTATTTGTTTCTTATTCATTGGAATCTTTTTATATGTATTAGGACAAATTTTTCTGTCAATAAGGGCTTGCACACAGTAGGGGGTATGTTCAACCATTCATAAATAGGGGTCAATTTTTACGTCACTTTTTATGGCCATTGAAGAGGCGGTGATCCGTCACCGCTTGAAGGAAACCTTCTTTCAATTTATTACATATGTTTACGTTTCTCAAAAACCAAGTTCTCAAAAGTCACCCTAGAGAATAACCACAGTACATATAATTAGGATGAATTTTGAAGCGAAGTCCCAAATGGAGTAGATGCAAATATATCTTATCTTCCTTTTCGAAAGTTCGTTTTATTTTTTCTTGGGACTCATAAGCAATAACTACTTTCTGAGGATTAAGTAAATCTTTTCAAATTTGAAACTTATGAATGTAAAACAAATTTGAAACGAACTAAACTTGTAATTAATTTATTAACTAGTAGATCTGAGCAATTTCCCCTTTTCATAATTGTAGTCTAAAGCTGAAATAGCAGTAACATCTAACTCCATCTCCTAATTATCCAACCCAATCTAAATCTATAATGGAATCAAATTCTAAAACTAAAAATGGAATGCAACTCTAACATAAATAAAATATTACAAGATAAATCAAATAATCTACTAATATCCTACTAAACCCAAATCCCAATTCCGACCCGATTCTCATCAGAACTTTCAAACAAGTTTGGCCTGGTCCAAAGAACTGCTCCTGCATCACCTAGACAAGTCGGATCATAAAATAAATATTTTTTTTTTCTACCACCATTTCTGAAACTTCACTAAAACAATTCCACCTTCTCGGGATCATCAGGGTAGGACTGGAAGGTCAACTTTGTCGAAGGAAAAGTAAATGACACGCCCATGATCTACATGACAAAACTTCAAGGGAATGCCATTGCACTTTTTCTCAAGGTTTTCAAGCTCTGCTCTCAGTGGTGGCTGACCACTACAAAAGAAACCAAAGATTGAGATGCTTTTACAACAGTACAAGACATACAAATTGATCTCTTAAATCTTAATAGAAGGAAAAGGAAAAGGAAAATAAGAAAAAATAACCAAGGGAGAAAAATATGGTGATTAGCTCAAGACCATAGCAAGTTTTTTGCAAATAATGCGCTGAAAATATGTACCATATGATGCACTTCTCAACATACAAAAATTTATTTCCCTATACCAGCAATTTCATTCATATTTTGCCATATTCTAATTTTTATTCTCATTTTGGAGTTACAAATGCAGAAGAATGAACAAAAAGGGTGGCCCCAAGATCATTCCAGACAGTTCCTAATTCAATTATCATAATAGCAATAGATCTCAGTAACAGTAATAGAAGATCATTCTGAACTTGAAATCAAGATAGAGACCAAATTTGAAGATTTCAGAAATTCGATCAGCAGGGCTCTTTAAGAAATCAATGTCAAAATCATATTTTGAAACCACAAATAGATTAAGAACTTAATCCGCTTGACAAATCTGATTTAAAAAAATGAAAATCAAACTCAAAATCTAAGGATTTCAGAAAATCCTCCTGAGAAGGATTTCTGTAAATCAGTGTAAATTTTGGATAATCTGTGCTCACCAGAGGTGGACTTATTGTGCCATCTTGCGACCAAGTGAAGCCCTCAGCCAAGAAGGTGGTTTTCCGGCAGAGAAATCTAAATCGCAGGTCTTCTTCCTCAACAAAGAAAGGATTGTAAGACAATCTCTTTCTCAGCCTTTGTTTTAGTTCGAAGATTCTCTTCAAGAGAAAATTCTCAGGTGGGAGGAATCTGTAAGTCTCATCTTTCTGCATCTGTTTTCGATTTCTGTTTTAGATTTTTTATATAAATTTTGGAGAAAAGTTCTGTGGTGGAGTATACCACCCATGCCCAAACCCAGTGGGGAGGGGGGGGGGGGAATGATCGCCCCACCCCCTATGAAAGGTGGAAATCCTACCCCCCATGTCTCATGATGCTTCCGTCTGCGCTGTCATTGGCCCCCACATGCACGAAGGCCATGCTCCCCCCATAAATTTTTAGTCCTCAGCAGATTAGCGCTTCTGTCAAACAATTAATATTAACCCATCTCTGCAAACGCCACAAATTGTGCTGTGTACCAATTGAAAAGCCTCATCAAGCTTCACAGACCGAAATATTCAAATTTTACACAATAGCCAAGATAGGAGGTTTTCCCATCCCTGCATCTCAGGCAGAGAAAACCGAACACCACAAATTGTCCTCTGTTTTTCAACACTCTGGTTTTGGTTTTCTGGGTTCTCCAGTCCCACCTCAAGAAGGATTCTTCCAGTCTTTCCATCTTAGTTTGCAAAACTGTCAAACATACCGTTTTGAGCATTTGACCTGACTTCTGCGCATATCAGACTTGGCTGCATTTTATTAGTTCTCTTTTTTTGCTGCTTCATTGTTCCTATCCTACGATTCTGGCTTGCTTTTTCACCATAAATTTTTATTGTTGCAAGATAGTTGGTTCCAGAATACTACTGCAAGTCCAATTTTAATTTCTGCAACTTCTGGTTGTGAATTATTGGGTCAGATTTCTGAACTTCTGTTTGATAACTGTAATTCTGTGTTGTTGGTTCTGTTTACTGTGTATTATTTTCGTTTAATGCCAGTCCACTTCTTCTGTTACGCTGTTGCAGTTTCTGAATTGTAGCTTGGTAGAGTATTTGATTGGATTTAGTTCTTCATTTCTGTTTGATACAGGCTAACTTCTTCTTTTGTTACCCTGTTGCCTTAACGGTTTTATTTTGAAATGTTATTGCATCTCTATCCATATTATATGGATATGTCTTAAATAAATCAGTTTGTGAGTTCATGCTTTAGTTGATTAAGTTTGTAGTTCATTACACTTAATATTGTTTGGGCATCAGGTAGGCAGCCGGCAATGTATATTTTAGCCAATCACCTTGTACATGGATTTTGATGAAATTTTGATAATTAGGGATTATGTTCCATCGACCTTATGCAAGGGCGTTCTCCAGAAGCAACGCCCTGCATTATGTCCCGGGTGCTGTGGAAAGTGAGCAAGGAAAGAGACGAATCGCATCGGCGCCCAATTGCGGTGACAAGTTGGCAAGGGTTTTTGCATCATGGACGAGTATGAGGAAAGAAGCTAACCCAAGAGCGTAGGATTAGGTTAGTATCTGGGAACATAGAAACTTTACATAAACACATATTACATTTTGCCCCTTTTGATTGAGAATAGCATCTGTGGCTACTGCTGTTTTACCTATCTGCCTGTCCCCAATAATTAATTCTCGCTGACCACTAACGAAAAGAGTCTAGAATTGGTAGATGTATTGAGAAGAAGAATTAACATAGCTTGTATACAAGAGACGAAGTGGAAGGGTAAAAAGGACTTAGATTGCTATAAACTTTGGTATAATGGGGATACAAATAATAAAAATGGAGTGGGAATAATAGTAGATAAAGATTTAAAAAATAACATCTTAGATGTTAAAAGGATTAGTAATAGGATAATATCCATCAAACTTATATTAGGAAAAGAGACAATTAATATATCTAACGCTACACACCTCCAATAGGATTAGAAGAAAACACTAAGAAACCATTTTGGGAACACATGAATGATTTAATTCAAGAAATTAGGCATAAGATCGTAATAGGAGGAGATCTAAATGGACATGTTGGGAGAGATAGTAGAGGCTATGAACGGATTCATGGGGGGGATTTGTTTTTGGAGATAGGAACGAAGACGGGATTTCAGTTTTTAGATTTTGCAGTTGTGATGCGGATCCAAGGTCCTGAAACCCTACTCGGATCGTTTACCGGTCCACCCAAGTGTTAGACAACTCAAATCATGTGCTCAAGTGGTAAAACAGTAAATAATTCAATGTTTAATAGAGAGGTGGCAATTCTGTAAATAAGAAGTTCATATGTGGGTGGCAGAATTGTAATTTATCAGGACTTCAAAACATAAGCAAAGGATTCAACGTTAGAGTAGAAAGGGTAAACTGGGAAGTAGAAACAAAATAGGACCAAAGAAAATATGGAAGAAAAGGAGGGGTATTAAGGAAAACTTGATGCAGTTGCCTTAGCCTGGCTGGACCGACATGACCCACTTTGGAGGCCCAAACCCAGGACTGGTCTTAAAACAGTTTTCTGGTCTGGCAAGGGCTGGTAGTTTACTTAGGGTGCAATATTTATTTTAGTTCATTTTAGTTTATTTTATTTGAAATGGAGTGGGGATATGTACGAGCTTCTTAGGTAGTTTCTATTTTTCTTAAATAGGGTAGTTTCTTCTTTGAGTTGTTTCCATTTTAGTTAGTTTCTATTTCTATGTAAGAGAGTTTCTTTTAAATTGATGTAATACGGTAGGAGAGTAGAGATTTGACGTTTAGACGAATTGATTGTTGAAAGTTGAAGTTTGTGTGTGCGTCTCTTCTCTTCTCTCTTCCCCCATGCAATTCTGAATCTCCCCAATTCCCTCTTCTCCTAACTGGCCCTCCACCAAAACTAAATAAATAAAATAAAAGGGTTAAGGAATCGTGGAAAGGGGGAGTTGAAGAGGTTGTCTCCTACCTCTAGCACAAACCAGAGGCAGAAAACCCAGCAAGGTTTTGAAGAAAAGAACTCCTTCGGGGATGCTCTGTTTGGCCTAGGGTTTTAATGGCAAGTAGATGATGGAAATACCTGTGGATTACACCCCAACAGAGATCCAATCAGCAACCAGATTTCAGAGATTGAAAGACAGGAGTTGCAGCTGGTGGTAGCAGATGATACAGTTCAGTTGCAGGCTTTGACTCTCACACTGAAAGAAGGGGGGGGGGTTCAAGATCATTCTTCAGAGGCTTGGGTCGCCCTTGGACAGGTTCCCTTCAACCCAGATCTCAGAGATGTTCGGTAAAGATTAATGGTTCAGCAAGCTCCTTCTTGATTCTGATAGTACCTCCCAGCAGAGAGAAAACCCAGTAACCAATGATAAAACCGTGAACAGGGAAAGTAGCAGATGAGGGTAAAAATAAGATGATTAGAGGAGGAAAAGGAGGTACGCACAGCTCATGGAAGCCATCAGCCAACAACAACAAACTCAGCCTTATCCCAACTTAATGGGGTCAGCTACATTGATCCAAACAAAACAAAGTATGGAAAACATAGTTTTAACCAACCAACCACAAAACAAAAAAAAGATGGGGAAAGAGATGAGAGATGAGAGATGAAAAAGGAAAAGGAAAGAGGCATAGCCCAACCCCTCAAGAGAATCTCAGCTAAATGGGATCTACGACATGGATCCTTGACCACCAGTAGGCTTTTTGTCCAAAGTCATACTTGGAACAAGCCCTAGCCTATCCATGTCCTTCCTCACCACTTCTCCTATGGTCATCTTAGGTCTGCCCCTAGCTCTTTTAGCTCCTTCAATCGGAATCATATCAACCCTCCTTATTGGGGCGACACTAGGCCTCCGTTGAATATGACCATCCCACCTTAAACGACTCTCTCGTAGTTTGTCATTGATCGGGGCTACTCCCAAGTCCGATCTAATAAGTTCATTCCATACTTTATCTTTCCTTGTTTTTCCACACATCCATCTTAACATCCTCATCTCTACTACACAAAGCTTATCAATATGACACTTCTTAACTACCCAACATTCTGCCCCATACATCATGGCCGGTCGAACAACAATCCTATAGAATTTTCCTTTAAGCTTTAAAGGAATACGCTGGTCACACAACACTCCGGACGCACCCCTCCACTTCATCCATCCCACTTTAATTCTTTGTGAAACATCATCCTCTATGTCACCTTCTTTATTTATGATAGACCCCAGATATCTAAAATAGTCACTTTGTGGTATCTCTCTTTCCTCAATTCGGACCATATCAGTATCCATCATAATGTGACTAAAATTACACAACATATACTCCGCCTTCGTTCTACTAATCTTAAGGCCTTTTGTTTCCAAGGTAGATCTTCAAAGCTCTAACTTAGCGTTAATCCCTTCTTCTGTCTCATCTACTACAACGATATCATCGGTGAAGAGCATACACCACGGGACCTCGTCTTGAATGCTCTCGGTTAGTTCATCCATGATAAGCACAAATAGATAAGGGCTTAAGGCAGATCTCTGATGTAACCCAATCGTAATTGGGAATTCCTTGCCTTGCCCTCCCACTGATCTTACACTATTTACCACGCCTTCATACATATCTTTAATTACCTGCACATATCTACTCGACACTCCTCTCTTCACCAGAGTATGCTGGATTAAATCTCTAGGGACTCGGTCATAGGCTTTTTCCAGATCAATGAAGACCAGATGGAGATCCTTCTTGCTATCCCTATACCTTTCCATGAGCCTCCTCAATAAGTAGATAGCCTCTGTTGTGGATCTACCTGACATGAAGCCAAACTGGTTCACCCATATATGAGTCTCCCTTCTCAAATGGGCTTCAATAACGTTCTCCCAAAGTTTCATAGTGTGACTCGTTAGCTTTATACTTCTATAGTTATTGCAGCTCTGGATATCACCTTTATTTCATTCCAAAAAACTAACTCCATCGTGGGAGTACATGCTCTTTTATAGAATTAAAAGAAAAGAAATCCTATTCCTTCTTTGAAACTGAAATAGAATTCGACTCTGACTCTAACTAATCTAAAACTGAAACAAATTTTGGACTCTTAACTTGCTACTAATGACCCTAACAAGATAAAGATAAAAGAAAAAGAAAATTACATTATTATCCCTAATTAAACCTACGCCTAACTGCATTAGGTTGCATACGATTCATCAATAGAAAACACATGTTTCGAAAAGAGAAAAGAGCATCTAATAACCTTAAAAATGGACTATACAGTAGTCAATAGACTTCTTTCTCACTAGATGAGTTGATATGTTATCATATAAATATTGTAACACTATACCAAAGGAGATACTAGCCACGCAACATAGATTAATTACCTTAGATATGTGTTTTATAACGTTGAATTGTAGGAGATGTGAGATTATTTGCTCTAGGATAAGATGGTGGAACTTAAAGGGTGAAAACTTGACGACATTTACTGATAAATTAGTATCTCATGGAAGGTGGGAATTAGATGATTATCCTAATATAATGTGGAACGCGATGGCCGCTTATATTAGAAATACAACTAAAGACGTTCTAGGTGGTGGAACTTAAAGGGTGAAATCTCATGGAAGGAATAGATGATTATCCTAATAATGTGGACATGGCTATATTAGAAATACAACTAAAGACGTTCTAGGTGAATCTAAAGGAATATAACAATCATCTAGGTGACTTGTGGTGGGGAGAGTAAGTTCAGACGACAATTAAGTCTAAGAAGTTCAGTTTTAAAACTTGGCAAAGGACACAAGACGAAGAGGATTTCAATAGGTATTTCTATAGAAACAAAGTTAAGAAGATAATAGGGAAAGCAAGAGCTTCGAGATATGAGGATCTCTATAACAAGTTAGGGATAAAGGAAGGGAAACAAGTTATCTATAAGCTAGCCAGACTGAGAGAAAGGAAGAGTAGGGAAAATTTTATAGAGTAGTTATTCAACCAGCACTGACGTATGAGGCTGAATGTTGGTCAGTAAAGAAAAAACATTAAAACAAACTCAATGTGGCTGAAATGAAGATGTTGCGATGGATAAATGGTAAAACTTAAGCCCGAGCACATGGTAATGTAAGACTAGGTAGCTAGTCCCAGTAAACCCACAAAATTCAAAAATTGGAATAAACTCAGAATTAGAAACTTAGGGTTTCCAGCCAAACCAGCCATATGATGCTGATCAAACTTGGGTCAAGTGTAGGGGTTGCTAAAAGGATCCTTGGTTCAAAATTTGGTTCAGTTCTGATGGCTGGATGCTGCATTATCAGGGAACACCAAATTAGAAAGTTAAGGGAAACCTTCAAACAGAGCTGATCTTGGGCTCCAATTGCAACCGAGTGTAGACCTTAATGGTAGAAGCTCTGTCTGCAAGTTTGGGTCAATCTTGATGGCCAGAAGTGGAGATGGAGGAGGAAGTATGAAAATGGAAGGTAGGACTCAAATTAGAAGGTCTGTGCTGTAGAACACTGCAGCCAACAGGGGGCTCTGCAACTGGGGTTGACTGTCGAGTGGACCTCTTGCAGGTCAGAATCAACCCTTCAAATACTACCCTCGATGGAGCAGAGGATGCTGGACTCAGGTCCTTCAATTGCAGCAACAGGGGAATGCAAAGGGTGTAGCCGGCAGGTATGGAGAAGAAGGTTTCTTGTCTCTAAACAGCAACAATGACTCCAGCAGTGATTTGGGTTGATCTCTGGCCCTTCAAAGATGCAATAGCAGTACTTGGTTGGTGACTCAAACCAACTATAACAGCAGGGTATCGACTGGAGATAGGAGAAGAAGATAGAAGAAGGGGATAAGGAGATTCGGCTCTCACCAGCTAGACTCTCTCAACCCTAGGGTTTTGGCTCTCCCAGCCAGGCTTCCCAACCCTTCAAGTCACTCACATGGACAAGAGAACATTCATGCTTCAAAGCAAAATTTCATTCACTTGATCAAAATCGTGGGGAGCCTCTAAGGGCTGTTACATATAAATAAAAGCATAGCTTGCATCTCAAGCTTTAATAAAATAGAAACTACTTGGAAAATAGAAACTAACAAATTTAATAACTAGGAAAGACATGAAATAGAAACTAAATATTGCAATAAAATAGAAACTAACTTAAATCTTCTTGCAATAGCCGGCCTCCTCTTCTTGTGGACTCCACTGGAGATTCTTCTTGTCATAACTTAAGTCAAGTGGCCCCCACCTTTATAAGTAACCATCGGCCAGCAACTTGTACTCAAATATTGATAATATAAATAGACAATTATACCCTTAACTTAAAGACTTGAATCACTAATAATTAAAAGACTATTCTGCCCCCACGATTCTTCTAGGAATATTTGCACTAAGGGGTTGTGACACTGTTCACGACTTCACGTGAACAGTGTTTTGGCCTCTTCCTCTTTAGGTTTTGATCTACATCACATGGAATTGGTTGATCTTGTCACAGTCTAAAACAGCAGTGATTTCACATAAACCCACGATTCAATTTCGAACCATAACATGGTTGAAATGAACCGAACCTTGTTGATATTTTATCTTCTTACTAGGGTGAAGTAAATATTGTAGGAAATGGAGTAATCATAATCATCCGGTTAGTAACAATCTAAACCAGCCCCATTCTGTATACGATTCAGCATGCCAACTATTATACAATTTATTAGAAATGCAAGACAGCCAATCAAAAATGTCACAAAATCCCCTGCTCTTTGGGGATGTCCTCAACACCAAGGAACCTGTACTAGGGTGTATGTGTGACTCTTTCAAATTAGGATAGAATCGAAAAGCCCTATTCACTATCTAAAACTAAAAGTCAAAGGCAAAATCATATACATTTATTTTATATGAAAAATATGGTTTCCGTTGGTGCAAATCCAATCACCTCCATTTGAGATAAGAAGCAATTCTCCATTGGTAGCAAATGGTTATCCATTAAGCAGGGAAATAATATCTACGATTAAGAAGCAGAAGAATTATGCTCCTACTCTTGCAAGAACGGGCTAACAGCGTTAGCTACCTAGCCAACCTTCATAATTAAATCTAATGATTCATTGGGTGGAATGGCAGAACGAACCGTGAACCAATTCGTTTATTCTGAGAGGTAGTTGGCTAGCCCTACGAATGAAACAGATATTGAAAGAACTGATTGGAGAAAAAGGATCCATGTAGCTGACCCCATTTAGTTGGTATAAGGCAGAGTTGAGTTGTTAAGTTGAGTATAAATTTTGGATCTTTAAACATAAAACAGTAGCAGAACTTTAGAGAGACATATGAGCAAGGACAGAAAACCAAAATAATTAAAGCAGCAGTAGAATCCAACAATCTAACCCTGAATAGAAAATAGGAAGCTTCAAAATACTGACCTGTACTGATGGATGGATAAAAGAAGGATATGGGCCAAGCTTCTCACCTGGAACTAGACTGTAATCTCATCAACCACTTTTGGCTTTTCACCAACATAACATTGCATCCCACAGAAAATCTGAATCTCACAGAATAAAGAAAAGGCTCGAGCCATCTCATTAATCAAATTCGTATACAAAGCTGGACCCTCTTACAAACTTACATAGAAGACTTGAAAACAAACTCGAACACTAAAAACAAAAGGCCTAAATGAATCCTTAACTAATATGGTAACAGGAACTGAATAGGAAACTAAAATAATGAAGGAAACTGGTTCAAAATATGACTGGACTTGTAGAATCCTAATCCAATCCAACTAAAACACTTAATAATTAAAATAAAGAAATAAAGACACTTAACTAATCCCGTATGTCTAGCCTCTACCCATATTATAGGCCCATTAAAGTGACTCATTACAATGAAAACACATTGGACAAAGGCTCAACACATACATAACCCAACTCAAAGCTTATTTCTAATCAAATAAGCCCATATAGGTGAATTAACTGATTCACTCCCCCCCCCCTGCCAATATGCTTCATAGATAATGAATGCAGCATTCATACAAACCACAGCCATCAAGATTCAACTGTAGCTTATTTATGTGCATCCGTAGCACTAAAGTATTCAGAATGACCATAGTACTGTCCATAAAGCAGAATATATTTAAATACCTTGATAAACTATAATGCTTAGAAGTTAGAACTAAGTCATACTTACAAAATAATGAAAGAAATGAGAAGATACACACAGGTTCCAAGGTTTCAACAGATATATTACTTGTGAATTGTAATAAACACTAGACCTATCAATACTTCAAGACAAGTCCAAGGTAGAGACAGAACAGATTGTCTATAAGAGAATCTGCCATTTCATCACGTACCTGGTTAAGCAGAGGATAAAACTTGGATCACCAGGACAAGACTTTCTAAACTTGCTGTTGGGAAGATAAACATCAAAACCCAGCCTCAGTTCATTAATATGCAAATCTTTAAAAAGGCTGATGATGGAAAGTTCATCTTCTGATTTCCTATCTGCTATCTCATTGCTTTCTGTAATGCCTTCAAGACAAGCAGAATCAGAGAAGCTCTGAACACTCTTCATAGTCCAAGGGACCCCATGTCGGCTAACTATGTATCCAAGGGACTTTAAGTGTCTGTAAGCCTCAAAAGCCTCCCAATGACATCCATTCTTGCCTTCTGCAACCTTCTCACATATATCTTTCAAGGAGAGGACTGTATCATATGCATCTAAGAGAACCAATGCCCCAATTTGAGCCAGATATCTGCAGTAAAGGATGACGGATACTAGCAAATCAGCCTTTAAATGTGCATTAGCAAATGAAGGAAGAGTTTACATTTTCATCAATGATCAATCTCAATCATCTGTAGACAACTTAATAGCCATATGAGGAGCACAGTATTTAACTATTCTTCAAATAAGTTTAATATATATCCATAACAAAACATACAAATCATAGACACATAATAATTTATGTGATCTATACATCACCTGACGCAATGGCACTCAAATGGTAAAAATGTAAATTCAAATACTGCATTTAACTCCAGATTGTTAAATGTTATACTTGAAATAGTAACTACTAATTCCAGCAAAAAAGAACGGCTAATGACTCTTGAATAAGAACAGCACAAACCAAACTTAGCATGCTTGATGAATCTAGATTACAGACTGATATGGCCCGGAAGCTACCACAATATAGCATTGATTCCCCAGCTTGCATCCTTGGTAGCTGGCAAAACCTATATTCATTTATTCATAAAGAGAATACAAACAAATATAAATGCACAGAGGTACACATGCAAGCAAATTAAGGAACATCTGATTTGTCCTTTGGAAAAAACCAATAAAAAAGAAGGCTTCTAAAATAACCAGATGGCAATGTAAAATAGAACGGAGTTTTTTTTCATTAAACAAAAAAAAAAAAACATAGAAAACACAGGTACCATGACACCTACAAGATCTCCTCGATGAAGCAGTAAGTTTTGCTCCTTCGAACTACTCCCATTGTTGTCCATATTCTACCCTTCTTTTCCATAACCTCTGCCATTCCCATCTCCGCATCCCAGCAAGCCTTGGATTTATTTTTCCTGCGGAAAATAACATAACACCATCAAGTTTAAAAAATTCCCCAGGAGGCAAAGCTGAATTAACCTTTTTTTTCCCTCAACTCAATCACTTCACCTAAATTGCAACTTGGGGAAAGAGCCAGACTCATACTGAATCTCTTCATCATCTGTATCTTGCAGGTAGACATCTGAATCAGCTGTTCCATCAGAAGATGCTGCCCAATCTTCAACTTCCATTGCACCAATCACTAATATTCATTATCAATAACCAATCCAATGCAGTTTTATCATCTCCTTGAAGTCCTGATATTCAATTTGCAATTAGAAAACAAAGAAAGGGGCATAACAATTCATGATCCAGCTAGTATCTAAGAATACTACTGATACCTAGAAATTACATAAGCTTTCCATAAAAATTTCGAACGCAATAATATTTTGTAAGACAATAAAAGCATGATGAGGTTAGCCCTTTAGGGCTTCGCCAGAGAAAACCAAGCTGCAGGCCTGCATCTGCGGGGCATCATGAGAGGAGGGGACGGAGGTGGAGGTGGGGGTAAGGGTGCAATCAGAGGTACTGTAGGGAGGGGGAGACAGAGAGGGCGAGGAGACGTGCGGGAGGAAGTAGAGGAAGGAGAGAAAGAGAGGAGGGGGTACTTTGAGGAGGGGTACGGGAGGAAGCAGAGACGGGGGAGAGAAAAAGGGTGGAAGAGGGGAAGCGATGTCGTATCTCCTTCCCCTTCCCCTGCAACTTCTCCCATCTCCTATCCGGCCATCCACCAGGAAGACCAAGAGAAAGGAGGAAAGAGATTCGGTATAGTAACTGCACATATTGGTATTAAACAGACTAGAAAGCCATAATAATTTTTAAAATCCAGCTCAAAAAAACAAATACAGCAATAAACAGCAATAATAGATACGTGTTTAATACGGTTCTTCTATAAATATCCGGGAGCAAAAATAAGGGCATATATTCACTATGCAACAGACACGTACATCACCTAATAAATATAAAATAAAATGTAGACTATGATTTTATCAAAAGGAAGCCTCAGACTGAAATAAACACAATATAATAGCTAAATACTGGTCTCAATCTGAGTCAGCCCCCTCCCCAATGGAATGGATCAGGAATCTCTATTGTTCTCCATTTTTCCCCTGGTCAACTTCAGTCACATTTTTTTTCTTCGATTACATATCCACAATTGGTTAATTCACTTGTAAAGGACAAACAATTCTAATAAATGACATCATCATATCTTCTAAAACTGCTTAGTTAATCTCCATTATGGGAACCCAGTGATAGAAATGTGTGCTTCCAAATGCCATAATCTTTATCCAATGACCCAAAATCACAATGGTAAGAAGGAAAAATGCAGCAACAAATAAGGAAAGCAGTCAACAAATATCAATACTTCTTACAGTTGGACAAAATAAGTAACTAAACCTAATGGTTGCTCTCTGTGTTTGTGGGGCGTGTACCTGTAATATGCACTGTAACCTTCCCTTCCAAGTCAAATCAGTAATAGAAGGGAATGATCTGTGTTGTGCCTAAGTGTGTTTGGAGATTCAAATGTGATAAATCTCTATGATCTGTGATAAATCTGTATGAGTACTTGCTGGCTGCTACTGTAACTGAGTAACAGTGAAATTGATTGTAACAGAACCCATCTGCGAATCAAGCTCCCACATGGTAGTCTGCAATGAACTAGCGATGCAATTGTGGCCAGGATGCCTTCTTCCACAAACTTCTAAAGGCCAATTTATGATACCCATCAATGTAACTACCTCTCTAAATCAATCGGCATAATTTTAAAATACTTACTAATTAATGACCCAACAATAATGATGCAAGGGCATCATGGTCTCAAAGACATATCATCTGCTGGAGAATCCAAATATACCCATCTTTTAAGAGAGTGTGACAGTTGAATTCTGGTAATAACAGTCCAGTGGAGGTTCTTATATCAACATTGGAGGAATTAGAAGACTGTAGAAGATCTTCATATGGTCATTTGCTATTTTACCAGGGGCACCAAGGCAATATGGTATTGGAGACTATCAGGTTTTATGTCATAGGCCTTCAGTCTTTGAATTGATTCTACTTTTGCTTATCTGTAGAATTCCTTAAAAGCTAGGAATCTTATGTAATTTAAGATGACTTGTTTTTAGCAAGTTCTCAGAATTAGTAGGTATGAGATTGTCTTTTGTTATTTAGGGGAGTTTAAAATTAAGGAATCAAATGCCACATTCTTTCAAGTTAGCATGCATTTACCTGATATTTAACACTTAAACCATTGCACCCCTGACAAGTGGCTCCTGGAAATGATGTTAAAATAAATGAATCAATTTTAGAGAACTTTTCTTTGGCCAACCACCACTCTGAAAATATTGGTAACGGGATACCACCTACATAGAAGCATAAAAGATTGTCAATAAGAAGTCAATAATGTACTGGGAAATATATGACATAAACAATTATTGAAAAATCCATGAGCTTTCTGGAATTGTATAACTTTTGATTTTGCATAACATCATTTACTTCAAGAGTACATAAAACAAAATTTGGCAAGCATTAACAGTAACAAGTGGAAGAAGAGCAGACACGGCTAGCCAAACATTTACATGTCTCTTTGACAATGGAAAGATGACTACTGAAGATTCAAAAGTGGGACACGATCAGTTGTATCCTCAAATCCAGGAAACAAACGGCTAACATTTTTTATGTAATATGCAACAATAAGAAAAAAATTATTAGAATTGTAAATCGAGACTGAGTAAGTCTCGGTATTAGCACTGGCTAGCTCTAGCACTAATACCAAGATAGGTAGGGGTAGTTTAGGATATGTCTTTTGTTTCCTATTTTCTTAGTTCCAGTTATGTCCTTTGTTGCTTTTAGTTATTATATATATTGAATGGAGTGGGAGTTTCAACATTAAGTTGCAACTCCCAAGGTTACACAGAACTATCGATTCTCTCTGTTCTCTTATTATTTTCATGGTATCAGAGCAAGATCCTTAGGCACTGCTACAACTTTCCTAGTATCTTATTCTCCTATCTTTCAAGGTTTCAATAATTATTGATTGATTCGTATCAGATTGATTTTGCGGTTTCTTTCGTCTCTCGTTTGAAGGGGTGCGCCACCCTATGCTGTGTTTTGGGACTGTTTAAAGACTAGTTCATGTTTCAAAATTAAGAACTAGGTCTGCCTTTTGTGGTGATTGATTTATGGAGTGAAGATTGCAGTTGAAGTTCCAGATTCAGAAATCGACATTAGTTTGTTGGGGTTTTTGGAATTGATTTTCTGTCAGGGTTTTAGAAATCGATTCTGTCAGCATTTTTGGAGAAATCAGTTCTTCAGAGTTTTGAGAAATTGACATTATTAGGGTTTCGGCTTTCTCTCTGAATCATTGGTACTTGTTGCAATTTCACTCTATTTTTTGTGTTTGTGAAAAATGATTGAGCCACCAAAGAATGTAGTTACTGAGGTTATGTCTTCGTCCTCCAACTGTTTTAGTGAAAAGAAGTTCGAAGGGATTGCCAACTTTCAACAATGGAAGAAAATTATTACGTTGGTATTGAGTATTGATTGGTCGTGACCAACAGGGTCACTTGAGGAAGACTAAACCTGTTGATGATGCGTCATGGGACACCATTGATGCACGTATTATAGGACAGATGCTAAATTCCGTGGAGAATCAGATTGCTGACTTGGGGACTCATATTGATATTGATATGGAGCTATGGGAATATATGAATGTTCTGTATTCCGGTAGAACAACCTTTCTTGTATCTATGAGTTGTCTCAGACTCTTAGGAGTTTTATAGGGGCGAAAGGGTCGTCCTTAGACTCAGTATTTTGCTGACTTCAAGAGGATGTATAAGGAACTGAATTCTCTACTTCCTATCAGTTCTGATGTGCAATAGATGCAAAATCAGCGAGAGCAACTCGCATCATGGCACTTTTGGGTGATCTCGGGAAGGATTTTGATTCAGTTTGTTCTCAAATTCTCGGTGGTGATAAGGTAGCCATGCTTTCAGACACTTTTTCACGAGTTCTACGAGTATCTCGTGATTCCACCCCTATTGACAATTCAGCCCTAGCTTCTTTTACACCTAACTGTGGGCCGAATAGTGGGACAGTAATGGTGGTAGTTGTGGCCGTGGGGCTGGTTCTAGGCAACTTTAGATACTTCAGGTTCGGTGAAGACTTGTCACCATTGTGGTCGCACAAGACATATTCAACGCTTTTGTTGGAAACTTCATGGCAAACAACCTCAGCAACAACTTGCGAATTCCGCTGCCACATCATCTCCATAGTCTGAGGGTAAGATAGTAAAGATGTCTGATGAGGATTATGCATGCTTGACCAAGTTTCAGATTTCTTTGTCGTCCCAGCCTTGACTGCTACATTTGTTCAGATAGGTAATGCCACTGTATGTCTTTCAACTACTTCCTGCCCTTGCATTATTGATTCAGGTGCATCGGATCATGTGACTAGGGTCTCAGGTATATTTTCTTCTTTTCATCCGTCGTCCTCTAGTGTTACTTTAACTGATGGTTCTTTAGCTAAAGTTATTGTTACAGACACTTTTCATGCAACCTTCTTTATCCTTGTCTTTTGCTCTTTATTTACCTGAGTTCCCTTTTAATCTTGTCTGTTAATAGGTTTACCAAAACATATGACTATTCAGTAACCTTCTTCTCAGATTCTTGTGTATTTCAGGATCTTACGACAAGAAAATGATTGGTAGAGGTCGTGATTGGTATATATATATATGATTTACTCTTCTGTCAGGGAAAATGAAAAGCTATGGCTAAAGAATCAAAACTTTCCTGTCAACGAAAAATTTGAAATGTGATCAACTTTAAGAAAAGCTTTTCAGAATGGTGACTCTACAACTATATAACACAAACTAAGGATTCATGGAAAGTGTATGGATTGGTAATACCATCACGAAACAGCTGCTCTGACAACTGTTCACCAAACACGCCATCATTGATATCTGTACAAGATATAAGTGCCCTAATTCTTTCTTCATTACCAAGCCAGTGCCCAATAATCATAATCATTTCCTGAGTCAAGCTTATCTCTGCCGCAGACTCATCGTCTAAAGTGATGGAGTCGGTTCCTCCTATGCAAACTTCAAGATCACTGAGTATGCTTCTTGAATGACATCGGAATTCAAAAATTCTCTCTTGAATACTTCGGCACATTTTGTTCAACTCTGTAGGGCTGACTTCTGTGGGCTTAACCTGAAACGAAGGAAAGAGGACATGTGACATAAGAATGCATATAAAATTTTGACATAAATCAATTAATACCTCAAGTTCAAGATGATTCCCATAACGAGTTTTCAGGTGCTGGGGGCTTCCAATGCACCTAAGCCGGCCTCCAACCTTCACATTAAAAGAATAATTTTGGGTCATTACTACATGATGTAGTGGCTTCAAATTAATGGATGTTAAAGGAAATGCCATATAATTAGTAGTTTAGTACCATTATCCCAA
Organism: Telopea speciosissima; assembly: GCF_018873765.1. Lineage (NCBI taxonomy): Eukaryota > Viridiplantae > Streptophyta > Magnoliopsida > Proteales > Proteaceae > Telopea > Telopea speciosissima. The sequence goes on along the minus strand of NC_057925.1, from coordinate 9,490,762 downwards.
TACGCGTGCATAGAGCTTGAGCTTCATTCATACTATGAGTAGTTAGAATTACAGCCGTTTTTCCAAGTCTGGTTGATAGCTGGGATATAACTTCCCACATGAATCTTTTGGCAATAGGATCCATACCTACATGTTTTTTGAACAAGATTAATACAAATGGGGTAGCACCTCCAAGAAGGAAACAATTGAAATTCGAGTCAAAGAAGAGACACCATATGCTTATTGATACTACTACAACAAAAAGTGATGCAGAGCTGAAGCACTACATCCACAAGATGAAGAAGAACAAGAAGCTGCTGCCCAAGTAGAAGTGTTAGTAGTATTAGTAGTGGATCCATAGTTTTTTTTTTAGAGTTTTTATGTTTTTAAATTGAATCGGCCCAACCTGATTGAACCAGTGGTTCAATTTAAGTGACCTGAGTCACCCCCTTTTATTGTTATGTAATTTTCTTTTTGTTTGGATCCACACCACACTCCCACGATTTAGAGAGGAGTGTGGACTAAGTCGGCTGGGGGTGATTAGACTCCTAGGCCGAATAGGTGTAAGGCTTTTAAGCCCTATTTAAATCAATAGAATTTGTTAGAGCTCATTACTTTCCACTTTGAAATTAAAATTCTGCTTGTGCAAGCTGCTACTGCTTCTCTTCCACCGTGAAGATTGCTTTGTGTCTGATCAAAGCAGGTGGGATTGGTGTATGATCCAATCGACACCTTGCAGTGTGAAGCCCGGGTAGTTTGTACAAGCTCTCCTTCAAGTTTTTCTTTGCAGGTTTCAATTTTTATTCAAGCTTCAGCTGCTGCTGAAAGAACTCTGCCACTGCAAGTATGTTTGAGACATCCCCATCCCCTTCTTCTCATCCTCTACAATCCAACCCTAACCCCCCCTTCTGTTTTTATTATTCTCCATATTCTAAATTCTGCCCAGACCTAACCCTCCATTAGAATTACTTCAAATTCAAACCACAACATCTCCAGCTCACCCCCTCCACTCGATCCAGAGCTCTGCCCCCTTTCATCCAGCCAAACCCTAAATCCACCATTACCATTCCAAACCCCAAAACCCTAGTTTGCAGTTCAGCAACATCCAGCCACTATCAGACCTTCAAACCTTGGCCGAGTGACCCCTCTACACTTGGAGAACCTGAGCTGCAGCCCTTTCCCTAATGCCCCCTCTAAACCCTAGATTCCCTCACTTCACTCTTCTCAAAAACCCGAAACCCTAACTTGCTGCCATTCTAGTTTTCACACTTTCGCTTATCAAACCATCATTGGACCTTCTGATATACTCCCTTACACCAGCCTAGCATAACCATCCCCTCAAACCCAAACCATAACCCTAATTTTGACCTAAATCCTTATTCTGCTCCAATCGGTCTGCTTGTTCATAGCAGATCCTGTAGTACTGGTTCCTAGCTGGTCTCCTATCCCGCTAGGACTACATTAACAAGTCAGCCTTATCCCAACTAAAAGTAGTTGGCTACATGGATCCTTGCCCTCCAATCAGTTCTACTCGAGGTCATACTTGATAACCATAAGCTTATTGCTACTATAAACTCAATATTTAGGGGATTGTAGTACAATCTCAGAAAACTGTGCATGCATGTGCACAACCAAAAGTTGGATAGATAGAACAGGGTAGAACAGTTCCATTTCCACTGTTCGAAGAGATTTTGAGAGTAGAAACAGAATTTTTGTAATCATGCAAATACCTCAAACCATTACCCATGTTTGAATTCCTTTCATGACTATCATTATTTCAAATTCCACCTTAAGATGGCTTTGTGTTAGTGGCTTAGTGCCCTTCTCTTATAACCTCCACCCCAAATCCCCTGAGTTTCAGGTCAACGTTCACTGCTACCACCTGATGCAGATAAATCAGAAAAGTGGGTTTATTAATTTATTTCAGTGGAAATAAGCCTTGGGTTGGGTTCTATACATATTGGGTCTTTGGTCCAATGGGATTTCATTGTAATAGGTAACTTTAATAGGCCTAAAATAATTGTTATGGCATATAGGCAACCCAAGGTGTTGGAAGGTACCTGGACACAAGGCGACACCAACAAGGCGCTAGGCATCCACCTATGTGACCAAGGTGACCAAGGTGCCACGACGCCTTGACAACCATGGGCTTAAAACATGGGTAGAAGCTAGCACTACTAGAGTAGTTAAACAGGATTAGTTTAGAGTCTTTGCCATAGTTGTCACGGCGTCACAGCGATCCAAGTCGGTGGAGGGGTGTCTGATCGATATATCGACATGTCGCCCACCATGGCAATCATGTCGACCATGGCAGAATTGAAATTAAATCCAAAGTTGAATGGCAAACTAGTAGATAAACCAAGATTTATAAGAGCAATGGCAGAATTGTAATTAATATGAAGTTGTAAAGGAGTGGCAGAACTGTAATTTACTGGAGTTAAAGAGAAAAGTGAATGGCTAAACAGAATAGCAATAGAGAATATAGGGGGTTTTATATAAATAATATAAGTTGTCCTTACTTGCAATTTTAAAGACTTAATGTCTTCTTCAACCTTGCAATAACACGATAAAATGAGAGGCAGAGAGGCGGTGAACTGGAGTAGTTCTAGCAGAGGAAACTCCTTATGAAGACGATTCTCCCTGCAATTTCTGGAACAAAATCGCAGCACCAAGGTCTGCCGATCCCAACGAGAAAAAGCCCCAAAATTCTGCTGACAACCGAATGGTGAGATCTGAAATCAGATCTGGCAGATGTCTTAGTTGCAGGTTACTTCGAAAAATTGAATCTCACAGAAAGGGAGACTTCTGGATATGAAACTTCCAGGTATGGATCGTCCAAGAGAAAAGAACTTATGGATCAAATCTAAGAACCAGTTGATGTTTGTGTAAGGAGCCTATGATGGCTTTCCAGAATCTGGTAGTACTGCCTAGAAAGAAAAAATTCAGTAATCAAGGCTAAAATAGGAGATTAGGGAAAACAGGGAGTGGGTCTAAGGTTGGGGAAGAAACAAAAAAATTAAAGAAGAAGAAATCGAAGAGGGAAAGAGAGACAGGAAGAAGAAATCGAAGAGGGCAAGAGAGACAGGGTGCCATGGCGTAGGTCGATATACGCATTCCTCCAGCGCCAGGATGCCATGGCGGCGCCTTGGCAACACCATGACAACTATGGTCTTTGCTATATTAGAAGGTAGCTAAGCCCCAGAATCATTAAGAATTTGAGTCTGGATTCCATTATAAATCTACGTTTTATTTTCAGAATCCTAGTTTGAGTAGCAGTGCCAAATACTAGTCTGTTTTGACTATTCCAAGTGGAAGTTTGAATTCCAAATTAGTGCAGGAGTGTTTTAGAGAGGCAGATTATGCAACCTGGAGAGGACAATCTTGAATCCATAATATCATACTGTATGAGCTATCAACAATAGGAGCACATGGAGGATGCTATATTTAACTCGTTCATCCCCTTTATGGGCTGTAATAATCCCTCTTTCTGCTCCATTTATTGCCGCCATGGTGATATGACCAGCATCCTCCCATTCACTGTTTTATTATGAAATTATTTTTGGTGACTTAAAGGAACAGTAGGTCACCTACTGTCTGTCTCCTCCATCCATCCCTCCATCACAAATTTTCATATAGAAAATACAAACATAGGTGGAGGGTAAGTTCACTTTTCCTCTCTTTTTAATGAATACTAGGATGTTTGTATATCATTATGAGAGTGAAACTGAAATAACTCCAAAAAGGGTGGGAGATCTGATATGATCTACATTACCCACAAAATTAAATATTTAAACAAGATATAAGGAGCTGGAATGTGTGACATGCACCATCATCCCTGGTACTTATTATCCTAGTACTTCATTAGTTCTGTCTATGTCGGATGCCAATTGGTGGTGGCTTAGAATTTATTATATGAGTAATTAAGAAATTAACACAGTAGTCTATAGAGGTAATTTGTGTTCACAATAATCATATGGCTGCAATACTTCAACCACCACAATCCCCCCCCCGGCGGCTGCAAAAAAAAAAAAAAAAAAAAAAAAAAGGCGTTTGCAGATGCTGCATCGTAGGCATTAACCAAAATTCAAAATCCTTGAACTTATCAGAAAAAATATAAAGATTTGATACATGAAGCAAAAATTTGTCATTGAGGAGACCTGTAGATGGTTCATCAAGAATAACTATTGGGGGATCTCCAATCATTGCAATAGCAACAGACAGTTTGCGCTTGTTTCCCCCACTAAGAGAAAAAGATGGCTTATCAGCATGCTTCAATAAGTCAAACTCCACCAACTTTTCTATGACAACCTGTGCAGTATGTGAATTAGTATTAACATTCTATGGGGTGAAAATTGCTACAGTTTACAGGGAAGATGAAAAAATATTCAGAAGTTAACTATGAAGGACGAAGCCAGTGGCTATATTTACTCATACTTCTTTCATCATGTTTTCTGGGACTCCTTTAATTCTTGCATAAAGCTCAAGGTGCTCTCTGGCAGTTAGGAATTCTAGAAGAGCATCAAATTGCGGGCAGTAACCAATCTGTGTAAATAGGGAGGGGGGGGGGGAATGAGTTAATAAACGCCATTATATACTACTATCAAATGTTCCCTGGAAGCTTGTAAGAAATAAGTGGAGCAAGAATTTCAAAATTTACATGTCGCCGAGCAGCTTTGGGTTGTGAACAAATATCATTGCCAAAAATATACGCAGTTCCATCAGTTGGGCACTCTTCCCCTGCACATAAAAATTAAGAAAACATTGTAAGCATACACAGAATTCAATAAAAGAAATCATGCTCACAACCAAGAAAAAAGCAGTCATACACCTCACGGATTTAGTCAAATTTTAGATGTAATAAGGAGAGAGGCAAGATTTATTAATTAATATTAGTTTATATAACAGACAAGGTTATTAATATTCATCATCTTTTGAATTAAGTAAGACAATTGACCTTTTGCAGTCGCACAATCTGAACACTAGTCATTACTAAGGTCTTGAGAAAATCAAAGCTGTTGGAGGAAACTAAAAATTTAAAACTGCAGTACCTAAGTAGATTGACTCAACAATGGCAGGCCAAAGATTATTAATTGATGTGTTTCAGAGGTATAATACAAAGGATTATATAAAGAAAATGCATACATAATATTAAAGACTTGTGTAGATATACAAAATGTAATCATGTGCCTCAGTCAAATCCCAAGAAAACCTTTATCGTAACATTACTAAACATGCAATCAGCTGTAGATCATGTGCCTTTTTGATAGCTAACATACTTTATCCTTTCCCTTTTTTTATTTTTTTTTAAAACAAGAATCTCACATACCAGTTAACATTGATAGGGTTGTAGTCTTCCCTGCTCCATTTGTTCCCAGAAAGCCAAAGCATTCTCCTTCTTGAACAGAAAAAGAAAGAGAATGAACAGCCACCTTTGTACCTTGATTCATCCCTCCAGGATAGATCTGAAATTAGAGTTAAAGAATGGCTTCAAATGCCGAAAGATGGCATAAAATCAGACAGCTCCATATTGATGAAAGCTACATTTATAAACCCGACAAGATGTACCTTTTGGAGATTACGCAGGTAGATTATGGAATTATCAGCTGAACCAGAAAGTACCCTGTGTCTCTCTGCCTGCACATCTATATCTTCATCAGCTTCGAAGGTAAGACCTTCACAGGAAGACTTCAGTAAGGGTTCCATAAAACTGTGGGAATCCTTCAGTTTGAGATTCCTTAGAGCCCTCCACCAGTTCACTAGGACTGGGGTTAACTTGTCTGGAGGCAATACTTCAAGGCCAATTGCAAAAATGAAGTAAACAATACTCTGAAAAGATGAGGAGAAAAAGTCTTAGTCTCCTCCTAGTATTTTATCAAAATATTTCACAAGTCATATTTGTCCAGGGATGATTTCAAGATATGATGATAGATGAATGGTTTGATATCATAATTATATAGCTTGATGTAATGTACAGTATTTCTTTCTCATACGCAACAACAAATTCAATGATGTACTGAAAAAATAACAAGGAAACAAGTGCACAAAACCAATTAATTTCCAAAAAGGAAAAGAAGGTGATGCAGCCAGCCACCTATATCCCAGATTAGGAATCAAAGATTAGATCAGCTGCTGCTCCACATGCCCAGATCTAAACTATTTTCCTGATAAAACAGTGTTAAGTTGGGTGCTCTATTATTATTAGGATTGGTTGTTGATCACAATAGGGGAAGTGTCCCTATCATGATATGCTTGTTATTTTCCATATTTAGTTGTTATTAGTTTTGTCCAATGTCTACTCCTACTAGGAGTCTATTTATTTTACTGTTATAAATAAAGATGGTAGTCCACGATAGACAACACACTCTCAGTCTATCGTGGTCTGGGAATTCTTCCTCTCTTCTATATTCACTTCTCTCTTTCTTCTTTGGTTCTGGTTTCTTAATATCTTAAATTGTTATACGGTATCAGAGCGATGATGATGAAGAAGTAAAAAATTATGCAAGTCTGAAAAAAAAAAGGTTTCTACTGTTTTGGTTGTACCTTGCTGTTTTTCCTTCTTTTTTTTCTGGTTGAGTCTCTACCATGGGCGAAACTGGTCTGCCATCACTACTGATATTTGCTGCCTCCTTCAATCGGTTGCTGATTTGCTGATCTAGGGTTTTGAACTACTTGCTGCTGCTATTTCCTAATCAACTGCTGAATGATATACCCATCTGATTAGGGATTTGATCAATCGAATAAGAGAGTTGCAGACGATTGATGTGTTGATGTCTATTTGCTGCTATTGTGAGATTTTCCAAGTCAAGATGGGCCTTGCTTATTGTTCTTATTTGATTTGCTACTTGTTCTTATAGCTGCTATTGTCGGTCGAAGATGGCAATTGTCGGACTTCATGGTCTGGAATCAGTATTGTTAGCTGCTTTTGGTTGAAGGTGTTGTTGATGGTACAAATGTCGTTTGGGGGTGTCATTTGCTGGAATTAGAATATTCCTTTGCCTTGCTACTGGTTTCGAAGCCCTGGTTCACATCTATGCGAGTAAGATATTCTGATTTCTCCACAGAACTATGTTTCTCTGCTGTAGTCTCTAGGTCGAAGGTTCTTCAACCTTCACTGAACCTTTCTCCGATGCTCCCGCAAACTACCCCTCCCCAAAATTTCAGAATCATAGGAGTTAATGGGAACTTCTTCCCTTTGCATCGTGATTTGTTTCTTGGTTTGTGTTTGGAGGTAGTAGACTATGCAGGTGTTTTCTGCCTTTTAATTCTTTAACCACTTTTCCAATTGTACCCCTATCCTTTTACTTCTTTAACCTCTTTTCCAAGTATACCCCCACCTTTTGCTCTAATTATGTTTTGTCCCATCCCTCATATTTGCTTCCAAGTCTATCCCCATGCAAGAAATAGTAATTCCATTCATGTCCCATTGCTTCATTATTTACCAATAAGCCCTTGACAAATTCTGGTTGTTTACCAAACTACCATTACCTTAATACTTGGTGTCTTGTTGATTTGGTGGGCCCATAAGCGACCTGAGCAGGGTTTTGGAACGCTGGATTGCATTATTTGGTATATTTGCTTGGGAGCTCCCATTAGTGAGGTCAGATTTTACAAAATTACCATTGGTCTAGTATATTAGCAAATTTATTGCTTTGGTGGGTCCTAGTTCGCATCAGTTTGGGATTTGAATTTATTATTTATTTATTTTTAAAATTGGTACTTGCATGGAGATTATTTGCTATAGTGAAGGGGAGCTTGGAGATTATTTGCAGCTATTCTTGAATATTGGATTTTTTTTTGCGATGCTGATTATTGGTCTATTTGTCCACGTGTAATGCTACACATGAGGTGGAGACTGAAGATTATTATTCTTATTAGTTCAAGCCATCAATTGAAGATTTATATGTTCATGTCATCTACTCATCAGTTGAAGATTATTATTATTATTATTTATTGGTTCGTGACCTCAACAACAATTTTATTTGTGAAGATGGTTTTCAGCAACAAAACATATTTATTTGGTCCCCAATAACCTGATGCTGAATCATCTGCTCAACAACATTATGATGTTGTTTGGTTCACAACAACCTGATGTTGTCTAGCCCTCAACAACCTGATGCTGAGTTATTTGGTCTACAACAACCTGATGCTGTCTAGTTCACAACAACCTGATGTTGTCTGGTCTTCAGCAACCTGATGCTACCTATACTGCCTATTTATCAATAGAATTTTTTTATTTGAGACCTTTGATTGGGGATCAAGAGTGAGCCTGATCTTTACTAATCAGACCTTTAATTATGTGATCTTTGCAAATCACATCATTGTTACCTTGTTGATTGCAGTGCTCTTTGAGAAGGGCTTATGTATAGCTATTGGAGGTGTACTTTTATCTGTTTTTGTTTGAGCATGTTACTACTTACTACTTGCCTTTATTAGGAATGGTTTATGATGTAGCTATTGGATGCTGCACTTTTAGAGAAGATTACTACCTACTAGTTGCGGCTTATGATGTAACTGTTGGATGCTGCATTTTTATCAATCTTTGAGAAGATTACTACCAACTACCGGCTTTCTTTGAGAAGTGTCTTTGATATTGCTGTTGCTACTATGATATTGTTATGCTAGTTTGATAAAGCAGAATGAAAGTCGATATTGTACTTGACTTGAAAGAGATCCTACATCGAGAGTTATTCCAACCTATAGAAAGAAGAGAGCTTTGAATGCTTCTGCTTAAAAGAGACCGAAGTCCTTCACCTCAGAACTATGACCGCGGATCGTGTTCACTGCCACCTATTTTACCTATTGCTAATTGGATTTGTTCGACACGAAGATTATTATCTACTGGTGTTGCTGATGATTGGTGTGTTTGAGTTAATATTGCTTCCTAAATGAAGTTTTCTCCATGCTCACTAGCGTCTACAACTGCTATTCAAAATTAGTGTTGCATTAAATTTCTATTGTTGTTGGTCCAAGCTGGAGTCTTTTGATATATACTCCAGCTTGAGGGGGAGGGTTAAGTTAGGTACCCTATTATTATTAGGATTGGTTGTTCGTCACAATAGGGGGGGTGCCTATCGTGACATGCTTGTTATTTTCCTTATTTAGTTGTTATTAATTTCGTCCAATGTGTACTCCTAGGAGTCTATTTATTTTAGTGTTATAAATAAGGAAGGTAGTCCATGATAGACAACACACTCTCAGTCTATCGTGGTCTGGGAATTCTTCCTCTCCTCTCTCTTTTTTCTTCTTTGGCTCTGGTTTCTTAATATCTTAAATTGCTACAAACAGGACTGAAAAGACTTGCTGCTTTGTTGATTTCAGCAGCCTGTGAATGGGAAAGAAAGAGAGAATACGAAAAGATGAAAGAGAAGAGAGGAGAAGAGGGGGATGGGGAAGGAGAAAGAGGAAGCCTTCTCTTGGATACCAACTCAAATCCAAACTCTGTATTCTACTCCATCAACCATTATCCGGGGGTGGGGGGGGGGGTGGGGTTGGTACATATTTATAGAAATATGTGAAAAACCCTCCAAGATTAACTCAACTAGACTTTCCTAACTAGTCAACTAAGGACTCATAACATTCCTAAACTAACTCAAAGACTAACAATTTAGGGAAAAATATAAGATAAATCCATATCCAACTATCACCAACATGGGACCCACTAAAATAAGATAATAATTTTGTGTACCCCTTTAATCCCTCACTTTTGGGCCTTATAATTCGGCCTATAACAGTAAATACCCAAAAATTAATTCCCGGACCAATACTAAATCCTGGCCCAAATTTCAACTGAACCCACATTATTCCCTTCCAATTCACCAAAAAAAATCGTCCTCAAGTTTTGTAGAATGGGAAAAATATCACCATTCGATCAACATCCCCAATCAGCCACCTTGATGCAACAATCCAGTGCTTGTCTTGTACAACACAGACAAAATCAGTGACGTCAAAATTTTGACATTGAAGACTCATTGCGGATCAACAAATTCCACATGTTCAATCTCTATTGGGATGATCTCGATTTGCTCCTCTTCAAAAAAATATTCCCTTGGAGGCTCTTTACCTTCAATTGAATCTTTGATCAATTCATCTTTGATTCTGATCATGGGCTCCTGTTGAGGACCTTCATTTCAGGAAATTCCTCGATCAACTAGTCTTCTGGATCTCTTCCACACATTGCTCAAAGAGAAGACCCAAACTATGCATGCAAAACCTTCTCCCATAGCTAGTTACAAACCATCTTTAGAGAAAAGCATTCTGCTCTAATAGAATTCATCTCAGCATAGGTCAAGATACTTTGAGTTTGAGGACATCTCCTGAAGAAGATCTAATGCCTGCCCCTGATGTAGATTCTGGCCAGAGGAAGCGAAAAAAGACCAGGCCCCTTTTTAGGCCAGAGATGGACCAGCTTGAGCCAGCCCAGCAGGACCAACTCAAGCCAGCCAAGCAGGGATCTAAGATACCTAACGATTCTGATAAGGATCCACCTTGACCAGTCAAAGATGCTCCACGATTTTGAGAGAATCCTCCTTTTGTTAAGAATAGGAGTTTAAGGGTATTCTTGTATATAACCACATGTAGTTTATGTTTCTTCTGTTATTTGTATAAGGCCAGGGGCCCCTGTGTAATTAGTTATTCTTTTTCAATATAAGGAAGTTTGTCTCTAGTTTGAGACATAAGAGATTAAACACAACCGTATGTGCTCTTCTCTTTCCCTCTCTTTTCCTCCTTCTCCTTCCTCTCTAAAACTGAACATGGTATCAGAGCCTACTCTTCCTGGAGTTTGAAGGTGTTAGAAGGGTGTTTAGTGGACCAAGAGGTGGTTTCCTCTCTTGGTTGTTGCTGGAGTTTGAGCTCCAACCTGCGGTTCTTCACAGATCTGTTTTCTCTCTCGGTTCTCATCCAAATGGAGAGCAACCAAGTGCTCTAGTTTCGTTTGGAGGTTACCTTTCTTCCCATTGTGTCATCTCAAGCCAGTTGGGAGCATCCAAGGGACAGGAGTGAATCTCGGCCAGGACTGTTCTGCCCTGTTTTCTGCCAGCCAGAGTGTGGGATTGGCAATAGCTCTTCACTAGAGCTTTGTTTGGGAGCTTTTTTGGACTACCCACTGTCGTTTCTTGGTAAGGAAGACTTTTCTTTTCTACTCCGCTGCTGTTTGCTGTTTGTGTGAGGCTCTACAAGCTTTTTCAAGCTTTGTGGTCTAGGTTACCTCTGTTTTTTGCTGCTGTTACTTGGGAATCTATTGTTCTTGCTTGAAGTGCTGTTGATTGCTCCTCTCAAGTGTTTGTTTTAAAACCACAATGGGTGAAAAAACTGTTGAGACATCTGAACTTCCCACTGTTACAGCAGCCTTGCCAATCCCTCCATCATATGAGAATCCAAATGTTCAGCTCCCCATTGTTAAGCTTGATAGTAACAATTACTTGGATTGGTCACGGTCAATGAAGCTTATCCTTCGAAGTAGGGGGAAGTTGGGATATATATCTGGGAGCTTTAAGGCCCCTTCCATTGATGATCCAGGTTACTCTAAATGGGAAACCGAGAACTCCCTTGTGATGACTTGGCTCATTTTTTCAATGAAGCCGGAGATTGGAAGAAGGTTTATGAGCAAGGAGACAGCCAAAGATATTTGGGATAGTGTTGCTCGTATTTTTGATAGAGTGGGGGACTCTACAAAGGTTTATCAACTTCTTCAACAGATTGTTAGCCTGCGCCAGGGTGACAAAAGTATCTCTGAGTACTATAGCCTTGTTGTGGGACTTTGGGAGGAGTATGATCACTACAGAGATCTCCAGTTGTGTCCTGTTGATGAGCCTAAAGTGCATCAGTTATTTGAGAAGGAGAGGGTCCTGTTCCTTCTTGGAGGTCTTAACTCTGAGTTTGAACCCATACGGGTACAGAAACTTGGCCGACCAAGTCTTCCCTCCCTGGAGGAGGTGTGTGGTTATTTACAGAGTGAGGAGACGCGTAGAAGTGCTATGGAGACCACTCCCACTGTTGAGCGCTCTGCTCTTGTTTCATCCACTCCACAGGACCGTCCTCCCTTCACTAAGGGGGCTGGTAGAGGCCGATTCTCCTGTGACTATTGTGGCAAGTCTGGGCATAAGAAGGAGTTTTGTTGGGATCTTCATGGGAAGCCACCCTCTACTGCATCTGGAGGACAGAAAGGACCGAAGAAGAGTGGGCCTAAAGCCCATGTTTGGGTTCATGAGTCTGATTCATCCTCCCTCTCCAAAGAAGACATAGCAGCTTTTCGTCGGATTGTCGCACACTTGGATGGATCCTCCTCTACTGCACCCACTACTTCCACTGCTCTACAGGTCTCTACTTCATCTGCTACCACACCCTGGGTAATTGACTCAGGGGCCACGAATCACATGACTGGTAGGTCTAAGCTTTTTAACTCCTACTCAGTTTGTTCTGGAAAAGATAAGGTAAAAATTGCTGATGGTTCCCTTTCTTCCATCTCGGGTAAGGGAGATGTCCAAGTTACTCCACTTATCCCTTTGAAGTCTGTCTTTCATGTTCCCAACTTTGCCACTAATCTTCTTTCCATTAGCCAATTGACTAAATCTTTCAACTGCTTTGTCACCTTTTTTCCTACCCATTGTCTTTTTCAGGATTTGGTGACGAAGAGGGTGATTGGCAGTGGACATGAGACTGATGGATTATATGTTCTGGACACTTGTGCTTCCCCTGTGACGATAGCTCAATCTTATGTGTGTGGGCAACATGGCGGACGTACACAGGAGGACATTTTGCTTTGGCACCGGCGTTTGGGACATCCTTCCTTTTCTGTTATGAGAAAAATGTTGCCACATTTATTTACCTCTTTTCCTGTCAATCATGTTTTTCATTGTGAACCTTGTCTTTTTACAAAAAGTTGTAAGACAGTTTATCCATCTTCTAGCAATAGATCTATTTCCCCTTTTCACATTGTTCATACTGATGTTTGGGGCCCTTCCCCTGTTACTTCTTTACGTGGCTTCCGCTACTTTGTCTCCTTTATTGATGACTTCTCTCGAGTTACTTGGGTTTATCTCTTGAAACAAAAGAGTGATGTCTATGTTGCATTTAAAAACTTTTATGAGTTGGTTTACACTCAGTTTCAAACTCGTATTCAGATTGTCCGTTCTGATAAAGGTGGAGAGTATATGTATGGTGGTTTGGAGTCCTATTTTTCTGACCATGGCATTATCCACCAGGTGGCTTGTGTTGATACCCCTCAACAAAATGGAGTTGCTAATGAAAAAACCGCCACCTGCTGGAAGTAGCCCGGTCTCTTTGGTTTACAATGCATGTTCCAAAAACCTTTTGGTCCGATGCCTTACTGCAGTCTTTCTTATCAATCATATGCCCTCCAGTGTCTTGAACTTCAAAGTACCTCTTGCGGTCTTACCCTTACTTTCTTCTTCTTTTTCACTTCCCCCACGGGTCTTTGGTTGCATCTGCTATGTCCATCTTAGCAAATCTGCCCACACTAAATTGGATCCTAAGTCCTCGAAGTGCATCTTTCTTGGGTATTCCTCTACCTCTAACGGCTACACATGTTATCACCCTCCTACCCGTCGGTGGCTTCTCTCCAAAGATGTTTCTTTCTTTGAACATCTCCCGTATTTTCAGTCACCTCTTCGAGGGGGAGTGTCATGGTAGTGAGGTTGAAGAGGCTCCTGAGTTTCTATCATTTCCTTCCCCCTCTCTCGTCCCTATTTCCCCATTTCAGATTGACAAGGGAAAGAAAAGGTCCGAGGATACTATTGTTGAGGGGGAGTCTCCGAGTGCAGAGGTGAACAGAGAGCAGGGGGAGCTACTTATGTATACAAAGGACAAGAGAAATCCTCCTTCATGGCTCCCTATAAAGAAGACCTGCCAAAATCCTCCTTCGTTTCCTCATCCTAAGACAGGTATACCTTCCTCTACTCCTACACCCTCATACTTAGATCTTCCTATTGCTCACCGCAAAGGAACTCGAGCTTGTACTAATCCCATTGCCAAGTTTGTCTCCTATGATTCTATCTCCCCTACAGGTATTGCCTTCACAGTGGCTATCTCCTCCATCTCTATTCCTAAGAATGTAGTAGAGGCCATGGCTGATCCAAAATGGAGAGAAGCAATGAATACCGAGATGGTGGCCCTTGAGAAGAACCACACTTGGGATCTTGTTGAACTCCCAAAGGGGAGAGTTCCTGTTGGATGCAGATGGGTATTCACAGTCAAGTTCAAGTCTGATGGTACTGTACAGAGATATAAGGCAAGACTGGTTGTTAAGGGCTATACCCAGGTGTATGGCATTGATTATCAGGAAACCTTTGCTCCAGTGGCCAAGCATAACTCCATTCAGGTACTCCTCTCAATGGTTGCAAACCTTGATTGGCCATTATACCAGCTTGATGTAAAGAATGCTTTCTTACATGGTGACTTAGAAGAAGAAGTCTACATGCACTCTCCCCCTGGGTTCAAACATCCTAGTGGCAATGGAAAAGTGTGTCGTCTCAAGAAAGCGCTTTATGGCCTTAAACAATCTCCTAAGGCTTGGTTTGAGAGGTTTAGGCAAGCTATTCTACAGAATGGATACATCCAAAGTCAAGCTGATCACACTTTGTTTATACAAAGGAAGGGCAACACTATTACAGCTCTTATTGTATATGTTGATGACATTGTGGTCACGGGGCACAGTGAAACTGAAATCACAAAGCTTAAACTTTACTTGGCTCGGCAGTTTGAGATCAAAGATCTTGGTCCATTGAAGTACTTTTTGGGGATTGAAGTTTCAAGATCCAAGCAAGGGATCGTGTTTGTCGAGAGAAGTTTGTCCTTGATCTACTTACGAGACAGGGTACTTAGGGTGTAAACCAACCTTCTCTCCTATTGATCGAATCACAAACTAGGAGAAGATTGTGATGAGCCCTTGTAGATGCTAAAAATATCGAGATTAGTAGGCAAGCTAATCTATCTTTCCCTTACCCGACCGGACATAACCTATCTTTGTTGGCGTGGTAAGTCGGTTTATGCATGCACCCAAAATGGGACATCTTGATGCAGTGTATAGGATCCTCGGATACTTAAAGTCATGCCCTGGAAAAGGTCTTCTCTTCTCTAGAAATGGTCACTTGAGGATCGAAGCATACACGATCTTGACGGCTGGATCTATTTCGATCAAGATCCACTTCGGATCTTGTACTTTTGTTGGTAGGAATTTGGTTTCTTGGAGAAGTAAGAAGCAACCTGTGGTGGCTAGGTCAAGTGCTGAGGCAGAATTTAGAGCTATGGCTCACGGAGTGTGTGAAGTCTTGTGGCTGAAGAGACTTGTTTAGGAATTGGGATTTGAGACTGTCAAACCTATGAGTTTATATTGTGACAACAAGGCAGCCATAAGTATTGCCCACAACCCAGTGCAACATGATAGGACCAAGCATGTTGAGGTTGATAGACATTTTATCAAGGAAAAGATTGAGTCAAAGACCATCTGTACCCCTTTTGTGAAGACGAATGAACAACTGGCCGATATCTTCACCAAAGGACTTAGCACTCATCACTTTGATTGTTTATTGAACAAGCTGGGTATGTATGACATATACCACCCAGCTTGAGGGGGAGTGTTAAGAATAGGAGTTTAAGGGTATTCTTGTATACAACCACATGTATTTTATGTTTCTTCTGTTATTTGTATAAGGCCAGGGGCCCCTGTGTAATTAGTTATTCTTTTTCAATATAAGGAAGTTTGTCTCTAGTTTGAGACATAAGGGATTAAACACAACTGTATGTGCTCTTCTCTTTCCCTCTCTTTTCCTTCTTCTCCTTCCTCTCTAAAACTGAACACCTTTGACCAGTCAGCTAGATTTGGTGCACTTAAGTTGTTTCCATATTTATTAGTTTCTAATTTGTTTCTTGCATGTCGCTCAATATAAAGCCAAGTAGTTTTAATTTAGTTAACTTCTATTTAGTTAGGATTTTGTAGTTTCTATTTTACTAAGTTTCTATTTTTGATTAGTTCTTATTTTGGAAAGTTTCTATTCTATTGTAAGCTTGCCTAAGCTATTAAAAGGCATCACATCTTAATGAAAGAACAGAATTTTTAGAGAAAAGAATCTTCTGGCCAATTTAGCCATCGAGTATGGGAGTTCCTCCTTTGCTGCAACAGCTGAGATAGCTGTGGTTGAGAGACCCAGGCTGAGAGAGCCATTCCCCCTCCCCCCTTCTATTTTCTCTTCTTTCTCCTACCCTACTTGATCTCCATTGCTGTTTCTGCTTGTGACTGCAACAATTTATTACGAACTCAACCTGAAGAGCAGAATCCATCCTCAATTGATTCCAAAGCCTGCTACTGCTGCCACCAATCGATTGAAGGCTGCTGTCGCTCCTGCAAGCTACCCTGCTCGAGTGTGTTGCTGCTGTTGTTGGTGAACAAACTTCAAGGGTGAGACATCCTTTTACTCACTGTGATTGCTGCTGCTAGGAGATCCATTGATTGAGGCTGTGCTGCATCCCTGCAACTTTTTGGCTGCAACCTTCTAATTCCATATCACCTTCAATCATCACCAACAACTGCTGCGATTTGAAACTCAGTTTCCCCATTCCATTACCTCCACTCGATCCTCACTGCCTGAAAGCTCCATAATTCCTTTACTTTCTATTTTCATTCTCACCCTCCCATCTTCAATTCTAACCATCAGAATTGGCCAAAAACTGCAGAACATACTTCATTCAGCAAGCTTGACACTCGGTTACTGCTGGAAGCCCAGAACAGCACAGTTTTGAAAGGTTTCTCCAAACCTTCTATTTTGGTGATTCTTTGATATCTCTACATCAAGCCATCAGACCTGAACCAATTTTGGAAATAATTTCCCCCCTACTGTGCCCTACACTCGATCCAAGTGTGGTGAGCATCACTTGGCTGGTTTGATCATAAACCCTAAGTTTCGAATTCTGGTTCTGTTCCTGTTTGGATTTTTTGTGGTTTTTTTTGGAACTGGTATTCCAGTCTTACATTAGCCCCCCTAGTTCATAGATGAACTGTCAAAGTTCAATTAGTTCCCACTGGTGGAGCTTCTCAAAGAACCTGTCCCCTGATCAGCGGTACCCTGGAGATATATTTTCCAACCCATGAAAACAAAGTTGGATGGTACATCCCTAAACAATTGGTCCACCATTGCCTAATAAGCAACCTTTACTTTCACCTTCTCAATAACCACAGCCTGCAAAGTTATCTTAGAATGTTCTTTGTTGCTTTTGGAAAACTGATGCAGGCAGACAAGTGGCATTGGAGGTTCATAGACCCATTGGCCTTTATGTCTTGCCTCACAATAGGCCTGGGTTTAAAGACTATGAGTTTAGGTCTTGTCTGAAGAAACATATGCTTAATTAGTTTTTTTTTGAAGTTAGGTTTGGGTTGTTATCTGTTGGGCCTCAATATTAAGCCCAAATCTGTGGCAGCAGAAGCCTATACAAGATTTCCTTGATCAAATTTACTTGTTTCTATATTAGAGACATAGCTTATTTAGAAAAGTGAAGTCTATAGTTTAGTTGCTTTTGAAGTAGTTTTCTTCTACATAAATAGGGATAAGTCGCCTCTTGCAATTCTTGGTTTTTGGTTTGGTAATAGAATTTTGTGAGTAAGAGGGCCGGCAATGGTAAGGTTGCTCCATTGTGACCAAGTGGTCACGGGTTCGAGTCTGGAAACAACCTATCTGCAAAGTAGGGGTATTGCTGCATACATTATGAACCTCCCCAGACCCTACAGTGGCAGGAACCTTGTGCACTGCGTAAGCCCTTTTAGTAGAATTTTGTGAGTGCTAATTCATAGTGTTGAGTTTTCTTCTCACAGTCATGGCCTAGCAGGTTATTCTGGTTTTTTGTGTTTCTTCTTCCAATGCAAGCTTTTGTTATTGTGTTTCCTCTTCTTTAACCCCTCAGCTCAACTGAAAATGAAAAGAATCACCAACCATCTACATATTCATTCCATCTTGCCAAGGCAACATGGAATTGGTCATTCTAGTTTTTGGAATGCATTCAATGTTAGCATTAAACCTACTAGAGTTGGTTTTATCTAAGCAAGCTGAAGCTATTAATCCTATAGGGAGAATATTGACGTTGCTCTCTCCTCTGGCTTATTTCTGTCTGCATGGAAGGACAGAAAGACTAGAATCCTTAAAGACCCTCATCGTAACTTCTCTAAATGGCTGATAAAGTTAAAATATTTCCTTTATGTTGTTCTTATGGCCATTATTTTCAAAGTATTCAAGTAGATAAAGAGTTTTTATTTGGTGGGATGCAGTTATCCATTAACACTTAAGTGTTGTACTTCAACTTTGTTTCTTTACACAGCTTTTATAAATTATAATTAATGAAATCATTGTTTAGCAGAAGTAATGCAGAAGTAATTTTAAAAGTCTTAATTGACTGGTGAAAAGCAAGGCGATAGAAAACTTACCACTTTGGAACAAAGGAATAAAAAACACTAAAACAGGATAATAATGAGGAAGTGCTCATCATTACTATCATAGTTGTCAAGGCAACTAGGCGACCCAAGGCATTGGAGTGGCACCCTAGGCATGCAGTATATGTAATAGAGCAATGATAATTTTATATAATTATGCTTATATACAACATAGAAACCAGATCAATGCGATACAATATAATATGCTAACTTAATATGAGAAAAACAACATAGAAAAAGCATAGGATATAATATACGCATATTCATCAAAAAAAAAAAAAACAAAATAAATCGATATAAACTTGTGAAGTGTCAAAAAAATGATATAATATAAGCGTGCTGTCAAAACGCCCTTGACAACTATGATCAGTATACAAACAGAATGATTATAATCATATGCAATTCAATTGTGAAGTACACTGATCGTACTAAGAATATGACTACGTGCCGACTCGTGGTACACAAGATAGATCTATTATGTTATCAGAAACACAGATGCGTGTTCTTTTTCTAACTGTCCTCTTTTTTCTTTTGGATAAATAACAACTTTATTATACTAGCTCAACAAAGGCCTAACAGTACATTCCAGAGGCAAAGCCTAAAGCTCCCAAAACTTTTAAAAAACATAAAACAATAACAGTATCCTTAAGTACTGATGCATGTTGAATTAGATAAAAACAGTACCTCAAGACCTAGATAACAGATTGAAGCACCAGTAATGTTCCAGCCAAGGATCCTATCACTGGATTCAAGTTTCATCCCTTGTCGTCGAAGAGCCAATGAAGCAAGACCATCCGCAAAGCAGAATCCTGGTGATAATCTGAAAAAATTCTGGTAGAATAAAAACAAATTCAGGTAAATGAATGTTAGATACTGTAGATCAAGCATTCTTGGAGCATAATAAGCAGACAAAGTTATTCTGAAATTTATAGTAAAAACATAAATAGCTAAAGATTACAGTCAGTCATAGTTGCCACGACGTCTAGGTGACCCAAGGTGGACATCAAGGCGCCTAGACAATGCCTAGGAAACCAAGACGCCCATCACCAACGGGCACCTGGACGTCTAGGCATCCAGGCAACACCTTGACAACTATGCTGTCAACTTACAATATTGATGCATTTTTTTGTGGTTCAAATTAATTTACGAAATATTGAAACCCACATGAGATCTTAGATGAAGATTGGAACTCATAAAAGAATATATAAATAAACAAACTAAAAAGTACAAGGAATCTTTAGCTTCACTGAAAACATCTTAGTATATTCAAAAACAAGTACTGCACAGACATGATCCAGTGGTTACAAATAAACATTTCAATAATAATAAGGCCTCTCTTTGGGTGACTACTTTTGGGAACTCTTAAATTTACAGTCTCGTGGTTGTAAATGCAAATTTATCAAGGCAAACGACCAAAAGGGAGGCAATCATCCAAATGATAAAAGTAAATCCAATGCCACAACAGTAAAGAGAAACGACCAACAAGGGTAGTTCAGATAGGTTATTCGTTTTCTGTTACATATAATTGGCAGGGGAGGGCATCAGGATTTTGATTGGATTGGATTGTTTTGCACTTGTCATGAAATATTAATTTCTCCTTTCCCCTTGTCCAGAAACATTAAGATCTAGCTATACCAATTTCATAACAGCTGTGATTTCATCCATTAAATAGGAGATTAGTGCTTCAGGCCATTGGAACATAGAAGATCCTCCTCAATTGTCTAGCTTGTCTGTTGAGGATGATTCCTTTTCTTATTACCACTCAATCAACAGGAAGCTCACAAAGCAGGTAATAAATTCAATCAGTCACATTTATTGATCACTCTGCTACCTTTGAAGAGGATATCTCCAAATGAAGACAGCTGAAAGGAAATTCCTGCCTCAGGGGTCACCACGTAATATGTTGTAATATGCTGCAAAGGTTATATCAATGCTCCACTCAATTAGAAGCAAAAAGGTCCCGACTTCTAAGACATCATTCTCCTCATTACCTAGTTCCCTAACTTGAAACTGGATAACAATAATGGAGGAGGCTTGACTGGCCTTTGAGAGTCAACCTAGAATAAAGGATTACTTGTACGGAGGATCAATCATCTCACCAGCTACTTGACACAGGCTTAGATTGGCAGGCAGAAGTATTCGAGTTCTTTCTCTTCTTTTTTTTGTGGTGAATAAAAAAATTAATTACCAAAGCCCCAAAAGAGGAAAGAGAATATAGAGGAGGGAAGAACAAAAAGCTACAACCAACTGTCAAGAAGAAGGGGGAGGAGAATGCAACAAGGATAACGACAAACCCCAGGATACAACAATTAGCATGTTCCTTGGGGAGTAACAAACATTACAATGGGGAAGCAAATGTAGTTTAGATCTAACATCAAGGTAGATGGCTTTCCAAATCTTGTCAAAAGAACGGGAGTTGGAGGTCCATCTTCAAAGATTTCGCTCCATCCATATGCGAGAAATGGTGGCACCAAAGGCAAATTTCCCAGCAGCATCACACATAGAGTTCCTAGAAAATGTAGTATCCACTCAGAGCCACTCCAAGGAAAAGGGGAGGATTCTTCTATTACGAGGCCAGCAACTTCCCAAGACCTTTTTCCAAACAGAGGAAGCAAAGGGGCAAGAGAAGAATAGGTGGTCATGAGGGATGAGCGAGTGGTGGCATGCGGAGTGGTGCTTATTTTGATCATAGTACAAAAACTCGTTTTGTCTCGGTTGAGATTTCGAGAATTTCAAGTATCTCGGTCGAGATTTTGAGAATTTCGAGTACCTCGGTCGAGTCGAAACGAAACGCAACATCGAATTGAAAAAATGCAATATTTCAAAATTTTCGGAAATCTTGGTCATTTTGGCATTTTACACCCATAGAAAAAATACCATATTTCGATGAAATTTCTGTCAGACCGAAACACCGAAACGAAACGAGATTTTAAACCTTGATTTTGATGATGGTCATGAGGGGATGTGCGAGCAGTACCAGTATGAGGTGGGAATGCAGGCGGACCCTGTGTGTTACACAGGTTAGTCTTAGTTTATGCATGCCACACAAGATCGAGACCATGGTGCCCATACTACGTACAAGAGAAAGAAGGTTCGCAAACAATCACAGGCTCAGGATGATGACATGAGTATGAACACCATGCTTGCAAGTTTCGGAAGCATGAGTATAGATACTACTAGTGAGCGACAATCGTGGCATTCATCTTAGCATCATCATGACTATGTTTATGGCCAGAAGAGCACCGGTTCCGATTATAGTGGTTATGGTCAGTTTAGGCAGTTAGCACTTGAGTTTGACAATCAAAGCACCGGGTCAGGTTTTGGGCCCATATTCCCAGTCCCAAACCAGCCACACCCATACGTGCCTCAATATGACAGTAGTAGTGGATCTCATGCCTCATGGCAACCGCTATACCCTAGGATAGGGGTCTTGGCACATGCTGATGACAACTCTTATATGATTGCTATGGAAAACTATATGCAACAGTATAACAACACTATGTCATGGGAAGACTATGTGGCATTAGTGGGGACTGAATACGGGATTCAAGCAAATTTTATGTGATGATAGTTGTAACATTGTTAAACAGTTTGATGTATCACTTTAACATTTCTAACTCATTATTTAAGTTGTTTTACATTAATTGAATGTTTTGCTTGCTTTCTATTACTAAATTATTTGTAGAGTAGGGTATTTTAGACTTCTAATACGTTGTCGCCAACCAACCTAGGATCCGAAGTGAAACTCCTATTTGGACTTTGTTTTTACAAAATCTGATAGTGCCATTGTGTTTAAATGGCCTAAAATGGGCTGAGTACCAAGTTTCAGACCCAGACCCAAACTATGTCTAAAATCCATCGAAACCAATTTTCGAGTTGAAAAAAAAAAGATGCACCAACTCGACCGAGATCTCGAGATATCTCAACTCTCGAGAGCAACTCAGTTTTACCTAGGGTCGAGTTCTGAGTTTTAGTACCATGATAGAGGGTAGATCATTCCAAACACTATGGAGCCTAGGGTGGAGAGAGAGAGGGGGGGGGGGGGCAGCTACCATGCTGAATGATATCAACACTGAGAGAATGTCTATTGAGGCCCGAGTTGTAGATAGCTCTAGAGCTGAAGATGTGGAGAAGGATCCCCTTAGGATGCCAGTGGTCCAACCAGAGAGAAGTAGATCTACCATCACCAATAAGAGACTGGATTGCTCCAGAAACAGATGATCTAAGAGCAAGGATCTTGTGCCAAACCCACGAAGCATTTGAGGTGGTAGAGACAATCCAAATGGAGTCCAAACGAAGAAGTCCCGAGTAGACCCACTCCACCCAAATACTGCTATACTTAGATGCTAATTTCCATATCAATTTAATAATACCTGCTGAGTTCACCTCTTTGATTCTGTGGATACCCAAACCCCTCTCCTCCTTGGGGAGGCACATAGAAGCCCAACTAAGACGGTGAAGAAATCAAGACGAATCTGAACCTTTCCAAAGAAAATAAGACATGAGAGCTTCCAATGACTTGATGGTGGAGCTGGGAAGACCATAAAAACCTGACCAGTAAATATAAGAGGACTGCAAGACATATTTAACCAGAACAAGCCGCCCAGCATAAGAGAGAAGCTTGCCTTTCCAGAGTTGGAGTCTTTTCCTGATGAGATCTAGCATAGGAGAGCAATGATAAGCCGTTAGCCTGGCAGGGATCAGCGAAAGACCCAAATACTTGACCAGAAAATGACCAATGGAGAACCCCGATAAACCAATCAAAGCAGCCTTATCAGCCTCAACCACCCCAGAAAGAAAAAGGAGAGACTTTCTTGGGTTGACCCGAAGCCTTGAGAGGTCTTGGAAATGCTGCAAGCAGTACATAATGGCTTCAAAGGATCTGATAGAAGCCTTGGAGAAAATCATAAGGTCATCTGCAAAAGCAAGGTGGGAGAGCTTGAGGGCCTTTCATTTGGGAATAGGCGAAATGAGCTGCTGATCCGTGCAAGTTTGCAGACTTCTAGAGAGCACTTTCAGGCCTAGAGAAAACATATAAGGGGAAAGGGGAAAACCTTACCGAATTCCCACTGAGGAAGCAAAGTAGCCAACCGGGCTGTCATTGACCATACCGAGAAGCTTTGAGAGGATATACAAAGCAATAAATCCATTGAACAAAAGCTGGAGAGAACCCCATTTTGGACAAAACCTTGACAATAAACTCCCACCTCAAAGAGTCAAAAGCCTTATGGATGTCTATCTTCATAAGAGCAGCAGGAGGATGATTCTTACTACCAAATCCTCTAACAATCTCATGGCAGAGCAAGATATTATCCGATATACTTATGCCAGGAATGAATGCCGATTGGGTGTTATTGACCAGGAGATCCACAACAACCTTAAGCCTAATAGCTAGAATTTTGGCGATGAACTTGTAAAACAAATTGCAAAGAGCTATAAGCTGAAACTCAGACATGACTGAAACACCTTCCTTCTAAGGAATGAGGTAGAGAAAAGTATGATTTACCCCTTTGATCTGGCCGGGGTTGAGGAAGAAACTCTTGATAGCTTTTAACAGATCATCCTTGATGATATCCCAAGCAACCAAAAAGAAACCCATACTGAAGCCATCAGGACCAGGAACTCTATTGACTTTGAGGGATCTAATGGCAGCCTCAATCTCAGTCTCAGTGGGAATAGAGCCAAGGGAGGAGATCATCTCAGAGGGGAGGAACTTGTTGAGCAAGCTATCAGGAATAGGACCTGGATCATCCAACTGGCTAGTGAATAAAACCCAAATTATTTTACATTCGTATAGAAGAGACAACAAAACCCCAAGGTATCAAGTATTGATACGATTGTTAGAGTTATTAGTAGTTATGTTCTAAGGGTAGTTTGGGAACTAGCCTGTTAACTAGTTGCCCTGTTTTGTAATTTCTATCTTTTTCCCTTTTTTACTGTTTACCTCCTTAGGGAGGTGTATGTAATTCCTTTACTTCTACTAATGAATCAATATAGCTGTGGAGAGATATCTCTCACACACACAAGTTACAACCGAAATATTATTCCTCCATTCTCTTGTTCTCTTCTTCTTCTTCATCTTCTTCTCCTTCACTTACCTATATTCCCAACCTAGAAACCAACTTGGTATCAAAGCCAAAAGGTTTGAGAGTCGTATCACCACTCTTTTCCACATTTTTTCCCTCTCTTTGAAATCCTTTGAGTTCTAGGATTTCAAAGAAGAGGTTCATATGTAAATCCTTTGCTGAAGTAATATGACATAGGTTTTCTACAACCTATTTGGTGATTGAAGATGGTCCTTGAGATAGTGTGGAGCTCCTTTGAAGTTATTTTCAAGTAAACCAATCAGCAGCCTAGGGTTCCGCCGTTCAAGGTTGCGAGACCATCTCGATCCTTCTTTTGATATCTTTTTGGAGCTTGGAATAGCTCAATAGAATCGCTAGGGTCCCTTCTATGCTCCAAGTGTGCGTCCTTGATGAATGAAGGTATTGTTCAAGCATAGCTCGGTTTCGTTGGAACTGTTCGCTGCCCAGATTTCCGCCTGATTCAAGGTTGAATCAATGGCTCACCTTCATTTCAGCATGGGTTTAACCGTTGGACCAGCCCATTAGGATCGTCACAGGGTCCTATTTATTGTGCTTGTGGTCCTCTTTGATGGATGAGAGCATCTTTTGAGTCCACCTCAGTTTCGTGGTGACAGATTTTCTGCCCAGGTAAGCCCGATAATGCTGTATTGTCCTTGTTCTTGCATTTAGGGTATGTTGGGCTTCTTGTCTGGTTGAGAAGTGATTATGAATATCTGTATGTGAGTATTGGAGCTTGTTTAAGCTGCTTTTTCTTATTGGGGAGTGTGGGAGTGAAGCTTTTTCTTCTTTGGAATCTCTGTTTTGTGTGTTGGGATAATTTACGTGGGTTGAGTGTGCACTCCCCCTTCTGGCTGTTATCTATTTATGGTCAAGTGCTATTTCCCATACACTATGGTTGATACACCTACATCTGAACTTGGTTCGGCTACCTCACAGCCTCTCCCCACAGCTCCTCCCGTTGTCTATGAGAATGTGCCTACACAGATTTCCTTTGTGAAACTTGATGGCACTAACTACTTGGATTGGTCACACTCCGTAAGGCTTTCACTAAGAAGCAAACGGAAACTTGGCTATATTACCGGTACCATTACCGCTCCTGAGCCTACCTCACCTACTTATGAACAATGGGAAGCCGACAATTCTACAGTCATGACATGGCTGATTTTCTCTATGACCCCTGAGATTGGACGGAGGTTTATAAGAAAGGAGACTGCCAAGGCCATCTGGGACAGCGTTTCACAAACTTATGATCGGGTGGGTGACTCTGCCAAGGTCTACCAGCTTCACCAAAAGATCAACTCCATGCGACAAGGTGATAGGACCATTTCTGAGTACTATAATGCCTTTCTTGGCCTCTTGGAGGAATATGATCATTATAGAGATCTTCACTTGAAGGACCCAGAGGATGAGGCTAAGGTCTATCGGACTCTTGAAAAAGAGCGTGTCTTTACCTTACTTGGTGGTCTGAATCCTGACTATGAGCCTATCAGACTTCAGATCTTAGGCCGGTCTCCCTTCCCATCTCTTAGTGAGGTCTGTAGTTACTTACAGAGTGAGGAGACTAGACGTGTTGCAATGGAGCCAGCTTCTGTATCTTCTCTTGAGAGGTCAGCCCTCAACTCCAGTTCTTCCCGCTACACCCGTGGAGGTGGTCGTGGCCCGGGGCCTGGCCGAGAGGTAGCTAACACAGTAGAGACAGTGGGTGCCAATAGTGTTGGTAGGGACCGTTTTAAATGTGACCATTGTGGGAGAACTGGACACACCAAGGATCGGTGTTGGTCTCTTCATGGTCGTCCTCCTAGCACACGTAGTCGTGGTGGCCGTAGAGGGGGAGCCCGAGCTCACTCTGTGATGACTGAGGCAGATACTATACCGGATGACCCCACCTTTATGGAGACAGTGGTTCGACGGGTCATGTCACAGCTTAGCACATCTTCTACACCTTCTGTAGCCAGCTCCTCATCATCCTCGGCCTTACAGGTCTCTACTTCAGCCTCTACTGCAGCCCAGTCTTGGGTCATTGACTCTGGTGCTACTGACCATATGACTGGTACGTCCCATAATTATGATTCCTATACCATTTGCTCTGGTAAGGATAAGGTTAGAATAGCTGATGGCTCCCTATCCTCCATCTCTGGTAAGGGTAGTATTCCTGTAACCTCGTCTATTTCTCTTTCTTCTGTTCTTCATGTTCCTAACCTTACAGTTAATCTCTTATCTGTGAGTCACTTGACAAAATCTTTGAATTGCTCCGTCACATTTTTCCCTTCTCACTGTCTTTTTCAGGATTTGGTGACGAAGAGGATTATTGGTAGTGGACGTGAAGAGCAAGGCCTTTATTTTTTTGACCCTTTTCTGCCCACAGCTCAGTCTTATGTGTGTGGTCATACTGAGAGTAGTTCTGTGGAGTCTGTTATGTTATGGCATAGGCGTCTTGGCCATCCATCTTTTGTTGTAATGAGGAAACAATTGCCTCACTTATTTTCTTCTGTTGTTTCTTCTCATGTTTTTCAATGTGAACCATGCATGTTTGCCAAACATTGTCGTTCCTCTTATCCATATCATGGTAATAGAACTGTTGCTCCTTTTCATCTTGTGCACACTGATGTTTGGGGACCTTCTCCTACTACCTCTTTATTTGGTTATCGTTATTTTGTGTCCTTTATTGATGATTTCTCTCGTGCTACTTGGACTATTTTGATGAAACATAAAAGTGATGTTTGTGATGCGTTTAAAACCTTCTATCAGATGATTCTTACTCAGTTTGACACCCGAATCAAAGTTGTTCGATCTGATAAAGGGGGGGGAATACATGTTTAGTGGTCTCCAAAACTTCTTTACTGATAATGGCATTCTCCATCAGCTAGCGTGTGTTGACACTCCCCAACAAAATGGGGTTGTTGAGAGGAAGAATCGCCATTTATTGGAGGTCACCCGTAGTCTATTGTTTGGTATGCATGTCCCCAAAACCTTTGTCGCTCTTCTCCGCTTCTTTCCTCATCAATCGCATGCCTACAAACTCTCTACAAATCTCCTGGACATTTTATCTCCCAAAGTTTCAGCTTTCTCTCTTCCCCCTAAGGTCTTTGGTTGTGTTTGTTATGTGCATGTAAACAAATCTGCCCGCACTAAACTTGATCCCAAAGCTCTCAAGTGTCTCTTCCTTGGGTACTCTTCTACTACCAAGGGCTACAAGTGCTATCACCCTTCTTCTCGCCGGTGTCTTATCTCAAAGGATGTCACCTTTCTTGAATCCCTTCCTTTCTTTGCCCCTTCTCAGCATCCTCTTCAGGGGGAGAAGTGTGGAAGTGAACAGGCTGCTGATTTTCTTCATTCTCCTCTTCCTATCTCTCCTTTTATGTTTGACATTGGTACACACAGGACTGTGGATGTGGTTAATACTAGTGATCAATCTCAATCAGATGTGAACACAGAATTGGTGGTTGAAAGTGGTCCTAGTAAGGAGAAGGATTACCACATTACATACAGAAAGGGTGAAGGCGTACATAATCAAAGAAAGCAAACCTACCAAGAGTCCTCTTTGGATCCAGATCCACATTTTGAGCTTCATCACTCTCAGTCAGGTGACATCCCTTCTCCTCCTTGTGATTTAGACCTTCCTATTGCTGTTAGAAAAGGGAAAAGAGCTTGTACTAATCCTATAGCCCAGTTTATTTCCTATGATGCTCTTTCTCCCACAAGTATGGCCTTTATTATCGCTTCTTTCTACGACTTCTATTCCCGTGAATGTCATCGATGCTATGTTTGACCCAAAGTGGAGACAAGCTATGTCTCGAGGAAATGATGGCCCTTGAGAAGAATGATACTTAGCAATTGGTGGACCTTCCTAAGGGACGTGTCCCGATTGGTCTGCAGATGGGTCTATACAATCAAATATAAATCGATGGCGGTGTCGAAAGATACAAAGCAAGGTTGGTTGCCAAGGGATACGATCAAGTCTATGGGATCGACTATCGAGACGTTTGCTCTGGGCCAAGCACAATTCTATAAGAGTCCTCTTATCCTTGGCTGCCAATAATGATTGGCCTTTATACCGATTAGATGTGAAGAATGCTTTCCTTCACGGTGACTTGGAAGAAGAGGTGTACATGCAAACCCCTCCTGGCTTCAAAATGCCTTCATGAAGGGAAAGTGTGCCTTCTCAAGAAAGCACTATATGGTCTCAAACAATCTCCCAAGGCATGGTTTGAGTGCTTCCGACAGGCTATTCTGAGAAATGGGTATTCCCAGAGTCAAGCTGATCACACTCTCTTTACCAAGCGGGGCAATGGAACTATCACAACCCTCATTGTTTATGTTGACGATATTGTGGTCACAGGGGATGATATAACTGAAATAAGTAAACTGAAAGACTACCTGGCACAGCAGTTTGAAATCAAAGATCTGGGTCCCTTACGGTACTTCTTAGGGATTGAAGTATCAAGAACCAAGAAAGGAATCAACATATGTCAACGGAAGTTTGTCCTTGATTTGTTGACAGAGACAGGGATGTCAGGCTGTAAACCAGCAAATTCTCCCATTGAGCAGAATCATAAACTGGGAGAAGATTGTGGTTCTCCTTTGGTTGATGCGGGAAAGTACCAACGGCTAGTGGGGAAGCTTATCTATCTTGCTATGACTCGCCCAGATATCTCCTATGCAGTGGGAGTGGTGAGCAAATTCATGCATGCTCCCAAGAGTGGCCACTTAGATGCTGTGTACCGCATTATTAGGTATTTGAAGTCTTCTCCAGGGAAAGGACTATTATATGCCAAACACAATCACTCGAGAGTGGAAGGCTTCACTGATGCTGATTGGGCTGGCTCCATTACAGACAGAAGATCTACCTCTGGCTATTGTACCTTTGTGGGAGGTAATTTGGTTACTTGGAGAAGCAAAAAACAGCATGTTGTAGCCAGATCTAGTGCAGAAGCAGAATTTCGAGCCATGGCTCATGGTGTTTGTGAACTCATATGGTTGAAAAGGCTTGTTCAGGAACTGGGATTTGCTATCAAGGCCCTATGAGACTCTCTGGACAACAAGGCTGCCATCGATGTGCCCATAATCCGATTCAACATGACCGAACCAAGCACATTGAGGTTGATAGGCACTTCATCAAGGAGAAGATTGATTCTGGCCACATTTGTACTCCGTTTGTGCAGACTGGTGATCAGCTGGCAGACATCTTCACTAAAGCTCTTGGTTTTCCTCAGTTTAGTACACTCTTAAGCAAGCTGGGAATGCATGATATATATTCTCCAACTTGAGGGGGAGTGTTAGAGTTACTAATAGTTATGTTCTAAGGGTAGTTTGGGAACTAGCCTGTTAACTAGTTGCCCTGTTTTGTAATTTCTATCTTTTTCCCTTTTTTACTAGTTTACCTCCTTAGGGAGGTGTATGTAATTCCTTTACTTCTACTAATGAATCAATATAGCTGTGGAGAGATATCTCTCACACACACAAGTTACAACCAAAATATTATTCCTCCATTCTCTTGTTCTCTTCTTCTTCTTCATCTTCTTCTCCTTCACTTACCTATATTCCCAACCTAGAAACCAACTACGATAGGGACCAATATGGTTGATACGTATCAAGATTGGCCATGTCAATATGATACAGAGCCGATATATAAAAAATTTATGTACACAATCAATATGGACTAATACAGGTCAAATCCCCAAAAATCTCAATGTTTGAAAGAAACTTCTCCCTATGCTTATTTTCTGGCCAAAACCTAAGTGGATCTCATCCATGGAAACAAATCTTGGCTGAAAATTCAAATTTCGACCGTCAGAGACGAGATGTCCAGGGAGTTTAAAACATACCAGGTTTCGATCTGTTTCGACCAAGTTTCGGTAATTTTGCAAGTTTCAATCTGAACACCTATTAAATTCACTTATCTCCATCGAAACTTGAGGAAACCTGGCTTGAAACCAGGATAAGCACTTATTAATGCTAGAAAACAGGACAGACACTTATTTATGCCTACCATCGTTTGTTTTTATATTTGTTATTTCAATTACTTAAGATATTATTCATAAATAAGCAAATACCCCCTACTTGAATCCAATAAAAATAGTTAAAAAATCAAATTTCATAAGGGTATAAAGTCAAACCCCATTGCATGCGGATTTGACGCTAATTCGGGCCTATTGTAACCCCACCCGCCTCAATTTCTTGGCATGCGTCTGAAATTCAGCCTAACAAATCCCGATACATCGGCTTGAGAATTTCTGGGACATGGAACTTGCTTAGGCAGTTCGCCAACCACACTCGAGCCCCTCAAACTCAAACATCTCGATGGTTGGACACTTACAAGTCTGGGTTACTACATTCGCAGTTCATGCCTCCCCCGCGAGTCCGGTCGCTCGGTCAGACCTTCAGGGCAATCAAAATTTTCCTCTCATTTCCCTAAAATCTACCTGGCCTTCAACGCGTCGGCTACCATCAACAAAGCTACTGCTGCGGCACTCATCATCTCATTCATTTTTTCCTACAAACCGTCACACTTGACGCAACTTTTCAATGTTAACCTGCTCTGCTAACCCTCTTTATGGACACGACCAGTCTCTTTTCAGCGCTCGAGTCTCGCCGGTATCTTCACCAACGTCGTCACCAAGAGCCTCCCTTGCATTGTGGTGCTGGCGAAACTCCAACAACTATGTATGTTAGGTATGTGACTGCACTATTCTAAAGACAAGAAGTTTTTTTTCCCCTACATACACATCACATGCGCACTCGAAGCATGACAAGGAGCGCAACCGCTCACAACAAGGGATACTCTCAATCATTTATGTATGATTCCTCGTCCACTCAACTTTCCACTACAAGGGGTTTCGAAGAGAAAAATCCTTTCTTGGGCCTTAAGCTGACCTAGGTAAATTCATGAGTTCGATTGGATTATTCTTTCATATTCCTAGTTTTAAAAACCATAATTACATAGCTCTTTGATCTGCAGAATAAGGCCTACGAGCTCTTTGTTTTATGGAAGAGATCTCTCCACACCAAGGAACCGAATCACAATGGATCGAAGTCCTCCTTTTCCTTCTAATTAGTGAAATTCTATCTCTTTCTTACTTTTGAAATTGTGGTCGACCTCGACTAGATGACCTAGGCCTGAAGAAGGACAGGCCTTATGACTTGTTTAGTACATGAAGTAGAATCGGCTGGAGCTTTAAGTCCGAACTTTTTAATATGAACCTTGGCTATGGTCACCACCTTCTGGTACATAGCTGCCACCTCTACATCTCTGATGACAATATCGTCACCCAAGATAGCAAAGGCAATAAACCGGGATCCCAAATCCACTAACTCAGCACTCAACCACACGGCGTTATGGTGTGCTAGAGTGAATAATGGCCAGGAACCGTAGAAAGCAAGTGGTTGTCCCGTGCCGAACGCCACCATACAGTGACCTTCTCAGCGATGGGCCTTAGCTCTAAAGATATTGGCTACAAGCCCAGAGCCCACCCAAGTAGCTGCAACAGTGTAACCAAATACACCGATTAACATCTTTCCAAGAAGCATAGCTGGAAAAGTATCGGTTGCGGCTTTGAGATCAAAACTAAACTAATGATTAAGACCCACAAGTCGAGCCAATGGCTTATACTGATCGTAGGTCCCATCCATGGGGATCCACCGAAGTGTATCCATGGCCCAATCATGGGCTGGTCTCAACACTATTTAAGCGGATTCCAAACACGCGATAAAAAAGGTAGTTTATCCATTCTGTCATTTTGCGGTTAGTGCAAGCCCGAATGAAAAAACTAACTATTAGAAGCGGGTTACCTATCCCTTTCTAAGTCACCTGGCATACGACCCAGTCTTGTTCCGACCAGGACAACCAAAACTCCAAGAGATAGGCGTCCTGTCTGTTCTGGCTGCTGAGCCGAGAACCTGTTTTTTGATCCGGACGGAGAGAGGTAGCTTGCCTGCCAATAGCTGCCTTGATTTTTAACACGTTCTTTTGTACAGTTCTGATACAGAACTTAAGCTAATCTAAATAAAGGGCGGGCGCCGTAAAGGAACCAGACCAGCCACTTTAAGAAAGCTTTGCTTGGTAGGCGCTGCCCGAACAATGCTCTACACACGAAAGTGTGCAGTACCGCCCCCTTCTCCCATGCTGAGTCACAGGCAGCGCCTCGGAAAGCACGGGCGAGCCACATGCAGGCAGTAAAATATTCATTTGTTTTGATGTTTAAAAAAATATTTTCATTCAGAGCGATTTTGACAGCATTCGCACACACCAAATAAGGTTTGACCGAAACATAACTCCTTTGGTGTGCGCGAATGCTGTCAAAATCGTTCCGAATGAACATATTTTTTTTAATATCAAAACAAGTGAATGTGAATGCTGTCAAAATTGCTCTGAATGAATTTTTTTTTAAAAAATATTTAAACAAATGAATATATTGAAGGAGTGATGTACCGGTCAAACTTAATTCGGTGTGTGCGAATGCTTTTCAAAATCGCTCTGAATGTAAATATTTTTTTAAACATCAAAACAAATGGATATTTTACTGCTCTTTTGGGTTTTAGTAATGTTTTATCATATTGACTAAGAGCTTAGAAATATATCTTCGTTCGACAGAAAGAGAATGAATGTTCATTTGATCTTGATCCTTGTGGAGCGAAAAAAAGACTATACTGGATCTGCACGGATCTCCCGATAATATCCATAAATGACTTGTTTTTGCTAAGATATGCACATTACCGCATGTATATTCAGGTGACGCGCTATTAGCTCAGTGGTAGAGTGCGCCCCTGATAATTGCGTCGTTGTGCGTGGGCTGTGAGGGCTCTCAGCCACGTGGATAGTTCAATGTGCTCATTAATGCCTGACCCGGCATTAATGAAACCTTTCACAAAATTTTCAACTAATTTGAACTTTTTCGAACTTGTGTGACTACAGGTTCTGGGTCTGTGTCTATGCTTGCCTCTATGTTGTGGGCTGCATCGGTGGTGGATTCAGAGCAATCCTTTGACACACCTATGGAGGATTCCGAGGAGCCAGGACAGCTAGCTATCCTTGAGTTTGAAAATCTTGCCGGGTTCCAGCATATCAATTTCTTATGCCAGACTTGCTGGGTCGAGCATATGCGGAACCTCACCATATCCTAGGCTGGTAAATAGGTAAGAATCCCAATCTATGTATTATATGTATACTATTCTTGTTTAATTACTGTACTAGGGGTAGAATAGTAAATTTTTACCTAGTGGGACCCACATCCCCAGTGGGGAATCCTATTTTCAATAGTTACCCGTACCTGGACTACCCCTGATGTCATATGACATCATTATATAATTAGAATAAACTAATAGGTACGAAATTCTATTAAAAATCAGATTTAACAACTAATTTCTAAAAACTAATTTTAGCTTTAATTAGGCAAACAGCCCTTCACTTAAGCACTATCTATATATAAGTTATTTCACTATTCATAAATCACAAATCCTAAACTAAGGAATCAAAAACCGATTCAGCTAGGGAGAAAAGAGAAGAAAAGAGCAGGAAAAGGGAAGAGAGGATTTCCTTTGGGGCTGGTTCCTTTCACCTGAAATTGGCAAATTGGACTGCAATTAGTCACCTTGCTGCCTCCATCAAGCTGCCTGCAACTGAAATCAGAACTGGATTCAGCTAAGCCCTTTCCAGCCCTAATTTCATCCCTACCCACCTTCTCTTTCTCTAATCCTAAGCCCTAACCATGCCCAATCCTCATTTCTGCCCTTAAAGCTTAGAAAACCAAGCTTCTATTAATAAAATTCTGCTTATATTAAACTGTTTTAGGTCAATTATTGTTCAGCTACACCTGAAACCTTAAGGCTGTCCCCCTATTGAACCCAATTTCTGGTTCTATTAACTAATTTATAAACCCTGTTTTAGGATGTAATGGATAAATCCCCAAATTGGACTTAAATTGTGCAATTGATTCACTAAATGGACATGACCCATCTTAGAATAGGCCTAGAACACCAAATTGGACCCAATGGTGGTTCAGACATGAAATTAGGCTGTGAATTGTATGCTGTCCTCTTCTTCATCTTCTTTATTCTCTTGTCCCTACTTGGGTTCCAAACCCATTTCAGCCATTAAATCATAAATTAATAGGTTTAATTAGCCAAATCCTATGATTTAACCCTGACTTGGACCAAATTATGGTTCAGGTGTTGTTGTAACTTGTGTATTACATGTTACATACCAAATTACAGCTGAATTATACATTCCATTAAACCCTAGGATGGTAATTTGGGTTTATTTGGCCAAACCCCCAAATTTAATATGTTTTTGAAATTAACCATCAATTTATATTGACCCACCTTAGAAATTGTCCAAAAAGTGAAATTGGACCCATGCATGTCAAGATCCAGAGCCTACAACAAAACCCCCAATTCTGCCCTCTGAATCCGATCCAATATTTTTGGACCAAAATGCCCCTCAATGCTTGGGTTTGACCTGAGCTCACTTCTGACCCTAATATGTGACATTTTTTTTCTATTTGAGGAATGTTCTAGCCTGTCTTTGACTGTTTCTGATTGGATTACTGAAGTTTTACTGCCCTAGGCTAGTCAATCATATCAGGTAAGGGAATTTTGACTTTCTTTGGAATGTTTGTTCTTTAATTTTTATTTATGCTGGCTGCCATGTACATCCATCATCCTAATAGTATATTCATGTAGTTTTTATAGCTTTTGCTTTGCATTAGAAATATACATGTTATAGGTGTCATCTCATTTTTGCATTTGCATACTTTTACAGTTTTACTATGATCTATTGTGATGTGTTGAGAAATGATGTTGGACTCTAAATTACTATCTTTCGCTGCCTCATATGACATCATGTTTAGAAATGCATATGGTTAGGCTATCATTAACCCAAATGCTATGACCCTTGCTAATAGGGGTAAAGGTGTTGGATAACCCATGGCAGGTCTGAAGGGTTAATACCGAAATGTCATTCACTATCCTAGGTCTGATGAGTACATACCAGAATGGGAACAACAGTAGGGTTATCACTGGGGGTTTGTCGGGGTCCGATGTGTATATTCTGGAACTGGCGGGTCCCCACCATAGTAGAGTGGTATTCTTGGGAAGACCGATGAGTTCATTCCGTGACTGGGAATATCATACCTACTACAGTAGCATTTATACCTCATGAGAGGTAGACATTGATGTTAGTAGCATTCTTAGATATAGGTCATGCATCATGGACTATATGCTTGTGTTGCATGTTTCCCTTACTGGGCTCGGTGGAGCTCACCCCTTTGGTACCTCTTCTTTTTCAGATAGTGCTGCTGGTTTTGAGAAACCAGATGATGTTAATATTACTGCTTCTGACTTCCTCACCGAGGGAGACCATGCGGTGCAAAAGTTTGAAGTTCATGAAGCCTTCTATGGATGCGATGCATGCGTGTTCACTTGATCTGGCCTGATGGAGTAGGCTAATCTTTTTGTGTTTATAAAATTTTTGTGAAATATAATATGTAGTTACTGTTATACTTTTGTACTTGTGGTGCCTTTTGAGAACTATACATTGTATCACAGGTTTCACTTAATATAAATACTCAGTTATCATCTAATTTCTTTATTATTATTGTTATTATTACTGTTTATTCTCTTCCGCTGCAATGATTTACTGTGTTTATGAACTGTGATTTGGAGTACTGCACTAATTGATCCTGGGGGATTGATTGAATGCCAGTTGGCATTCGGTCACACCTTGCCCTTACTAACCGGGCCGGGGTGTGACATATTGAAATCTTTTCAAAGGGTTTCCCTAACTTTGTCCATGTCAACAAACAATTCGAAATATTTATTTCTATTAAATTCATTACTCTTTCATTCGTTGATGCCCCTCCAATACTGGAATAGTTCTATACGGTTCTTTTCCTTTCCCCGTCCAGGTTCTTGATCAACTCCTCAGGAGTCTGGAGAAGCAGATCCATACTCTTTCTAGATCAGAGAGGGAGAGCTCTATCTCTTTCTTGATCTGCCCACTGGCTGCCGAAGTTCTCGTTCTACCTTTCCAACCAATGAAAGCTAGCTTCCAACCCGTGCTTTCAACCCCAGAAACACTTCATTGACACACACAAGATCTACGCTGCCCACCTGGCTTGCAATCCCCAATGTGGCTTTCCTCACTTCAGTAAGTTAAAAGGATGAATGCAAATAGCAAGGCGCTGTGCTGCGTGAAGTGAGATTGGCTGTCAACCATGCGCTTAAACAAGATTGCTTTTTTTTTTTTGGGTGAATAAATAAATTCATTACCAAAAGAGAAGAGAAAAAAGAATTACAAGGACCCCGAAGGGAAAAAAGAAAAAGACAGCCAGTCAAAGGCTTAGCTAAGGGAGGCTGAAGCGACAAAAGAAACATTAGAGAGACCCCAGGAATCAACAATGAGCCTGTTCCTTGGGGTGTCTAAGCAACTGGAAGGAGGAAATAGAGATAACTTTGCTTTAATTTCAAAAGAAATGGAATCCCAAATCTTCTGGTAAGATCGAGAGTTGGAGGTCCATTTCCTGATATTGCGCTCCATCCAAATATGGTTGAGAGTTGCACAAAACGCCATCTTCCCGACCAAATCACAAATAGAGGAGCTAGCATAGGTCATATCAATCCAAATCCACTCTTTAGAGAAAGGGAGAATTCTTCTATGGGCAGGCCAGCACTTGATTAGAATACCCTTCCAGATGGCAGTTGCAGTAGGGCAATCAAAGAAAAGATGGTTCAAGTCTTCAGCAATGTTCTAGCAAAGGCAACAGGCAGGGTAAACTAAGATTTGGCGGCTGCGGAGAAAGGCTTGAGTTGGAAGACAGTTGTCGAAGACTCTCCAAGCCGTGAAGCAGTGACGAAGAATGTGATGCTTGAACCAAAGAAGCTTACGCCAAGGAACCAACTAGCCTTTCAGACGAATAAAATTCCAAGCCGCTTTGGAGGAGAAGGACCAACAGCTATTTGACGACCAATAAACACAGTCACCTCTTGCCGCAGACCTTCTTGGAATGGAGGGGAGCTCATTCCAAATAAGGTTAAGAGCAGAGGCAGAGGGCGGGGGGGAGGCCCAGCCATCTTGATTAAGGATATCGGCCACCAAAGAGAGCCTATAGAGACCCGAGGCATAAATGGTTCTCGGGGTGACCAAGTGAAGAAGAATTCCCATTGGGTGCCAATTGTCCAACCAAAGATATGAAGAGAGGTCATCACCAATCTGGGAGCGAATGACCTGAAGAACCAGGTGGCGGCTACCAAAAATTTTGCGCTAGACCCAAGAAGCATCGGACAAGGCTGAGGCAGTCCAAATAGAGTCATGGCGCAGGGGCCCCGAATAAATCCAATCAACCCAAATGCTTTTCTTCTTGGAAGCAATCTTCCAGATAAGCTTAATGATACTCGCTGAGTTCACTTCTTTGATTTTTCTGATGCCTAAACCTCCTTCCTTCTTGGGAAGGCAAAAAGTAACCCAACTTAAGGGGTGGAGGATCCGAGAGGAATCATTACCCTTCCAGAGAAAAGAAGCCATAAGAGCTTGCAAGGACTTGATAGTAGATTGAGGGAGGCCATAAATACCAGACCAATAGATGTATGATGCCTCCAAAACTGATTTAATAAGGACCAACTTGCCTGCATAGGAGAGAAGTTTGCTTTTCCAAAGTTGAAGCCTCTTCCGGATCAGATCCAGCATAGGGGTGCAGCGGTGAGCAGAAAGCCTTGCCGGAATCAAAGGGATCCCCAAATATTTGACTGGAAGCTGGCCCTCAAGGAAACCAGATTTCTCAAGGAAGGCAAATTTGTCTATCTCTGAAACCCCAACAAAAAATATAAAAGACTTGGAGGGGTTGATGCGGAGGCCCGAAAGCTTATGGAAATGCTGAAGACAGAGCAAAATGGACTTAAGAGAGGCAACCGAGGCCTTAGAGAATATCATCAGATCATCCGCAAAGGCCAAATGAGTAAGCTTGAGGGCTTTACACTTGGGCATAGGAGAGATGAGCTGCTAATCAGTGCACAATTGAATCTCTCTGGAGAGGATTTCCAAAGCAAGAGCAAACAAGTAAGGGGAAAGAGGGCAGCCTTGCCGAATCCCCACAGCAGCTCCAATATAACTTGCTGGGCTACCATTGACCAAAACTGAGAACTTTGGGGAAGAGATGCAAGAGCTAATCCAGTTAACAAAGACCAAAGGGAATCCCATCTTAGTCATCACTTGAGCAATAAAATCCCACCTTAGAGAATCGAAGGCCTTGTGGATGTCAATCTTCATGAGAAAAGAGGGAGAATGGTTTTTCCTATCAAACCCTCTGACAATATCATGACACAAAAGGATGTTGTCAGAAATATTCCTGCCAGGGATAAATGCCGTTTGGTTATCGCTGACCAAGAGATCCCCAACACTTTAGAGTCTTCGAGCAAGAATCTTGGCAATAAACTTGTAAAGCAGATTGCAAAGAGCAATGGGTCTGAAATCATTCATAGCAATTGGTCTTTCCTTTTTCGGGATGAGACAGAGGAAAGTGTGATTGATCTCTTTGATTTGACTCGGGTTGAAGAAGAAGCTCTCAATGGCAGCAATAAGGTCTGATTTGATGATATCCCAAACAACTACGAAGAATCCTGTTAAAAAATTATTTATCTACCCGTGTCCCCCTTTGGATAGTCCGCCGTGTTAGAGTTCCTGTGTGATATACATATTGTTTCCTCCCTTTCCTATAAGGTCGGCCTTTTAGAGGAAGCGGTTTCTACATGGTATCAGAGCAGGCAGGGGCCATGGTATCGAGTCCCCCTAGGAGCGGGCAGGTGTTAAAAAATTATTTATCCACCCGTGTCCCCCTTTGGATAGTCCGCCGTGTTAGAGCTCCTGTATGATATACATATTGTTTCCTCCCTTTCCTATAAGGTCGGCCTTTTAGAGGAAGCGGTTTCTACAAATCCCATACTAAATCCATCAGGACCTGAAGCACCATTTACCTTGAGGGAGTGAATAGCTTCCACAATTTCATCTTCTTTCGGAATGGAACACAAAGAAGCATAATATTCTGGAGCAATGAACTTGTTGAGCAAGTGATTCGGAATGGGATAATGATCCCCTTGAGAACCAAAGAAAATGCCTTTGAAATGCTGGACAGCCAAGTCTTTAATGTCCTTAACTGTATTGGCAATAGAGCCATCTGGGTGAGAGAGCTGAACAATGGAATTAGCATTAACTCTAGCTTTCACAGAACAATGAAAATAAGCAGAATTTGAATCTCCCAAGTCTAACCCCTTGATTCTCGATTTTGGCTTTAGAAAGCTTTCTTCCCTAGCAAGCAAGGAGGAGAGCTGAATGGAAACCTCTTTCTCTTCAATAGCAAGAGAACCATTAAGAAAATCTGACTGCATCTGAGCCTGTATGAAAGCAAGCCTATCTTTGCACTCTGCAAGTTGGTGAGTAATGTTGCCAAGAATATTGAGATTCCAGTCTTTGAGGGCAGCCTTA